>NC_074682.1:1806428-2107500 GCF_029448725.1 Salvelinus fontinalis | reverse complement strand
AGTATGGGGAAGGCCCTTTCCTGTTCCAGCATGACAATGCCCCCGTGCAGAAAGCGAGGTACATACAGATATGGTTTGTCCAGATCAGTGTGGAAGAACTTGACTAGCCTGACCTCAACCCCAGTGAACACCTTTGGGATGAATTGGAACGCCGACTGCAAGCCAGGCCTAATCACACAACATCAGAGCTCCACCTCACAAATGCTCATGGCTGAATGGAAGCAAACCCCCGCAGCAATATTCCACCATCTAGTGGAAAGCCTTCCCAGAAGAGTGGAGGCTGTTATAGCAGCAAAGGGTGGACCAACTCCATATTAATGCCCATGATTTTGGACTGAGATGTTCGATGAGCAGGTCTCCACATACTTTTGGTCATGTAGTGTATGCTACACTTGTGAGAAACAAGTTTTTGTTTATTTCATTACATTTACGAGTTTTGTCAGTTCATTCATTGTCTTTTGTTTGAAACGCTCCCATCAATGTTGAGTAAGGACACGCACCTGATTACGCATATAGAAGTAGGACTAGTCTACCTGGCCTGCGCGCAAATGTAGGCCTATAAATGTGCCCATTTGGGGATGTCTGAGAGTATTTCTGATTGTCTTAACTCACCACCACTAATGAGCTGTGGAGCTTCAGTCTTTTTTTCACCTCAAACAACAAGCAAACAAAATCTGTTTTTCGAATCAATTGAGAATGACAATCGTTCTTCAAAGTATTTGAACAATATTTCTAGCTCCCTTTCAATAACTATTCAGCATGAAAAGGGAAAAATGTAATGCTCTGATCCATTGGAAATGTCATAAAATACCTTGATTCCTTGTCCCTTGCACAAATAGCATACAGCTGTGTCTGTCCCAAGCTCACAGGCACGAGCTGTGTCTGTCCCAAGCGCACTGGCCCAGAATATTTTATACAAATTTGCTAGCACGAATTTTGGGGCGACCCAGTTGATAGTTGATACAATATTTCAAGATCGTTGCAGACAAGCCATGCAATGTGATTTATTTAGGATATTTATTTTATCTGGATATTTTCTGCCTGCAGGATACAATGTTTTTATGTATGTAAACCCCCCCCCCCCCCCCCACTTCTAAATCCAAAGTTGCGCCCCTGCACTGAATCATAGGACCTACTGAAGAGATGAGTGTTCAGTAAAGACTTAAAAGTTGAGGCCGAGTCTGCGTTTATCACATGGATCGGCAGACCATTCCATTAACAACTCATGGTGTAATTGTAATAACATACAGGAACGCAAGTCCTTTTGTTCACCCAAACTAGAATAACCCAATCAATTGCCGACCATATTATCTCCCAAGAGAATTCTCTTCGGTTATTGTCACAGCCGTGTATATCTCCCCTCAAGCCGATACCACGACGGGCCTCAAAGAACTTCACTGGACTTTATGCAAACTGGAAACCATACATCCCGAGGCTGCATTTATTGTAGTAGGGGATTTTAACAAAGCAAATTTGAGGAAAAGGCTTCCTAAATTCTATCAGCATGTCGACTGTAGCACTCGTGCTGGAAAAACACTTGACCATTGCTACTCCAACTTCCAGGATGCATACAAGGCCCTCCCCTGCCCTCCTTTCGGCAAATCTGACCATGACTCCATTTTGCTCCTCCCTTCCAATAGGCAGAAACTCAAACAGGAACTACCCGTGCTAAGGACTTCTCAATGCTGGTCTGACCAATTGGAATCCACGCTTCAAGATTGTTTTGATTTCGAAGACTGGGATATGTTCCGGTTCGCTTCTGAGAATAATATTGACGTGTACACCGAGATGGTTACGGAGTTTATCAAGAAGTGTATAGGAGATGTTGTACCCACTGTGACTATTAAAACCTACCCTAACCAGAAACCGTGGATAGATGGCAGCATTCGTGCTAAACTGAAAGCGCGAACCACCGCATTTAACCATGGCAAGGTGACTGGGAATATGGTAGAATACAAAGTGGTCATTCCCTCTGTAAGGCAATCAAACATGGGAAACGTCAGTAGAGTCGAGTCGCAATTTAACGGCTCAGACACGAGCTGTATGTGGCAGGGTCGACAGACAATCACGGACTACAAAAGGAAAACCAGCTACGTTGCGGACACCGACGCCTTGCTCCCAGACAACCTAAACACGTTCTTTGCCCGCTTTGAGGATAACACAGTGCCACCGACGCAGCCAGCTACCAAAGACTGTGGGCTCTCCTTCTCTGTGGCCGATGTGAGTAAGACATTTAAACGTGTTAACCCTCACAATGTCACGCCCTGATCTGTTTCACCTGTCCCTGTGATTGTCTCCACCCCCTCCAGGTGTCACTTATTTTCCCCAGTGTATTTATCCCTGTGTTTCCTGTCTCTCTGTGCCAGTTCGTCTGGTATGTTTTCGAAGTCAACAAGCGTTTTTCACGTTCTCCTGCTTTTTACTATTCTCCTTTTTCTAGTCCTCCCGGTTTTGACCCTTGCCTGTTTCTGGACTCTGTACCCGCCTGCCTGACCTTTCTGCCTGCCTTGACCACGAGCCTGTCTGCCACTCTGTACCTCCTGGACTCTGATCTGGTTTTGACCTTTAGCCTGTTCACAACCATTCTCTTGCCTACTCATGTTGGATTAATAAACATTGTAAGACTCCAACCATCTGCCTCCTGTGTCTGCATCTGGGTCTTGCCTTGTGTCATGATACACAAGGCTGCCGGCCCAGACGGCATCCCTAGGCGAGTCCTCAGAGCATGCACAGACCAGCTGGCTGGTGTGTTTTACCAACATATTCAATATCTCCCTATCCCAGTCTGCTGTCACCACATGCTTCAAGATGGCCACTATTGTCCCTGTTCCCACGAATGCAAAGGTAACTGAACTAAATTACTACCGCCCCGTAGCACTCACTTCTATCATGAAGTGCTTTGAGAGACTAGTCAAGGATCATATCACCTCCACCTTACCTGTCACCCTAGACCCACTCCAATTTGCTTACCGCCCCAATACGTCCACAGACGATGCAATCGCCGTCACACTGCACCCTGCCCTATCGCATCTGGACAAGAAAAATACCTGTGTAAGAATGCTGTTCAATGACTTGCAAAAGTATTCACCCACCGTGGCATTTTTCCTATTTTGTTGCCTTACAACCTGGAATTAAAATTGATTTTTAGGGGGTTTGTATCATTTGATTTACACATGCCTAGCACTTTGAAGATGCAAAATATGTTTTATTGTGAAACAAACAAGAAATAAGACAAAAAAACAGAACTTGAGCGTGCATAACTATTCACCCCCCCAAAGTCAATACTTTGTAGAGCCACCTTTTGCAGCAATTACAGTTGTAAGTCTCTTGGGGTATGTCTCTATAAGCTTGGCACATCTAGCCACTGGGATTTTTGCCCATTCTTCAAGGCAAAACTGCTCTAACTCCATCAAGTTGGATGGGTTCCGCTGGTGTACAGCAATCTTAAGTCATACCACAGATTCTCAATTGGAATGAGGTCTGGGCTTTGACTAGGCTATTCCAAGACATTTAAATGTTTTCCCTTAAACCACTCGAGTGTTGCTGTAGCAGTATGGTTAGGGTCATTGTCCTGCTAGAAGGTGAACCTCCGTCCCAGTCTCAAATCTCTAGAAGACTGAAACAGGTTTCCCTCACGAATTTCCCTGTATTTAGCCCCATCCATCATTCCTTCAATTCTGACCAGTTTCCCAGTCCGTGCCAATGCAAAACATCCCCACTTCATGATGCCGCCACCACAATGCTTCACTGTGGGGATCATGTTCGCGAGGTGATGAGAGGTGTTGGGTTTGAGCCAGACATAGCGTTTTCCTTGATGGCCAAAAAGCTAAATTTTAGCCTCATCTGACCAGAGTACCTTCTTCCATATGTTTGGGGAGTGTCCCACATGCCTTTTGGCAAACACCAGTTGTTTTCTTTAAGCAATAGCTTTTTCTGGCCACTCTTCTGTAAAGCCCAGCTCTGTGGAGTGTACGGCTTAAGGTGGTCCTATGGACAGATACTCCAATCTCCGCTGTGGAGCTTTGCAGCTCCTTCAGGGTTATCTTTGGTATATTTGTTGCCTCTCTGATTAATGCCCTCCTTGTCTGGTCCGTGAGTTTTGGTGGGCGGCCCTCTCTTGGCAGGTTTGTTGTGGTGCCATATTCTTTCCATTTTTTAATAATGAATTTAATAGTGTTCTGTGGGATGTTCAAAGTTTCAGATATTTTTTTATAACCCAACTCTGATCTGTACTTCTCCACAACTTTGTCCCTGACCTGTTTGGAGAGCTCCTTGGTCTTCATGGTGCCGCTTGCTTGGTGGTGCCCCTTGCTTAGTGGTGTTGCAGACTCTGGGGCCTTTCAGAACAGGTGTAGATATACCGAGATCATGTGACAGATCATGTGACACTTAAATAAATTCCACCTGTGTGCAATCTAACTAATTATGTGACTTCTGAAGTTGATTGGTTGCACCAGATCTTATTTAGGGGCTTCATAGTAAAGGGGATGAGTACATATTTTGAAACAAGTTATTTTTTTCATTTCACTTCACCAATTGGACTATTTTTTGGATGTCCAGTACATGAAATCCAAATAAAAATACTTTTAAATTACAGGTTGTAATGCAACAATGTAGGAAAAACGCCAAGGGGGATGAATACTTTTGCAAGGCACTGTAGCTCAGCATTCAATACCATAGTACCCTCCAAGCTCATCATTAAGCTCGAGGCCCTGGGTCTGAACCCTGCCCTGTGAAACTGGGTCCTGGATTTCCTGACGGGCCGCCCCCCAGGTGGTGAAGGTAGGAAACAACACCTCCACTTCGCTGATCCTCAACACTGGGGCCCCACAAGGGTGCGTGCTCAGCCCACTCCTGTACTCCCTGTTCACCCATGACTGCGTGGCCATGCACGCCTCCAACTCAATCATCAAGTTTGCAGAAGACACAACAGTAGTAGGCTTGATTAACAACAATGATGAGACAGCCTACAGGGAGGAGGTGAAGGCTCTGCGAGTGTGGTGTCAGGAAAATAACCTTTCACTCAACTTCAACAAAACAAATTAGAAGCTTGTGGACTTCAAGAAACAGCAGTGGGAACACGGCCCGATCCACATCGACGGGACACCAGTGGAGAAGGTGGAAAGTTTTAAGTTCCTTGGCATACACATCACCGACAAACTGAAATGGTCTACCCACACAGACAGTGGGGTGAAGAAGGTGCAGCAGCGCTTCTTCAACCTCAGGAGGCTGAAGAATTTAGCTTGTCACCTAAAACCCTCACAAAACTTTTACAGATGCACAATTGAGAGCATCCTGTCGGGCTGTTTCACCACCTGGTACAGAAACTGCACCGCCCACAACCGCAGGGCTCTCCAGAGGGTGGTGCGGTCTGCACAACGCATCACCGAGGGAAAACTACAGCACCCGTTGTCACAGGAAGGCCAAAAATGACAACAACCATCGAAGCCACTGCCTGTTCACCTCACTATCATCCGGAAGGCGAGGTCAGTACAGTTGCATCAAAGCTGGGTCCGAGAGACTGAAAAACAGCTTCAATCTCAAGGCCATCAGACTGTTAAATAGCCATCACTAGCCGGCTACCACCCGTTTACTCAACCCTGCATCACTGATCACTTTAATAATGGAACACTAGTCACTTTAATAATGTTTATATACTGCTTACTCATTTCATATGTATATACTGTTTTCTACTGTATTTTAGTCAATGCCAGTCCGACATTGCTCGTCATAATATTTATATATTTCTTAACTCCATTCTTTTACTTATGTCACGTTCTGACCATAGTTCTTTTGGATTTTCTTTGTTTTAGTGTGGTTAGGGCGTGAGTTGGGTGGGTTATCTATGTTTTGTGTTTCTGTGTTGTTTTTCTCGTTTGGCCTGATATGGTTCTCAATCAGAGGCAGGGGTTAGTCATTGTCTCTGATTGGGAACCATATTTAGGTAGCCTGTTTTCTGTTGGGTTTTGTGGGTTGTTGTTTTCAGTCTTTGTGTGTCTGCACCAGACAGAACTGTTTTCGGTTGTTTCTTTGTTATTTTGTTATTCAGTGTTCTGTTTTGATGATTATTAAACATCATGAACACTTATCACGCTGCACCTTGGTCCTCACCTTCTTCCACCGACGACAGCCTTTACAACTTAACATTTGTGTTTATTGTTGTGAATTGTTAGATATTACTGCACTATTGGAGATAGGAACACAAGCATTTTGCTACACCTGCAATAACATCTGCTAAATATGTGTATGTGACCAATGCATGTGATTTGATTTGATTATACATGGTGTCATTTCATGGGGCTCTGAATAATACGTAATGTTGCTGGCCTTTTACTCTGTGCTTTAAGCGGTGCTTATGGCACCCTTTATAAAGCACAGGTTTATGTCATATTTGACATAGTGTGTTATGTCACATTTGATATTGGTGTTATGTCAGACAGTTATGCCACATTAATGAACCCTTTATAACTCATGATATGGTTATAGATGAACTGTAACACATGTATGTAGTGTTTATGAAGGCTTTATTAAGGCTTTATGAAGTCTTTATCAGCTGCACAGCATTTCAAACCGGACCAAAATTATTAAAATTATTCTAAAAAAATTTGACTCAAGTTCTGATGACACAACTCCCAGATGCCACAAGTCCCGATGACACAACTCATGCTGAGAGTGTCCTAATATGGACACTATAGGGTCAAGCCTCCCTGAAGACAATTTGCTGGTAATACAGTCTCAAACCATGTTTTTACTTAAATTGAGTGTTTATTATTATGTTTGGAGTTCATTGTGAATTGAAATATGAGTTTGTACAGCAACAATACAGCAACTTTATCTCATTTATTGTGTCATGACTTCTGCCGAAGTCGAAGCCTCTCCTTGTTCGGGCGGTGCCTGGCCGTCGACGTCACCGGTCTTCTAGCCTTCATTGATCCATTTTCCATTGGTTTTGTCTTGTCTTCCTACACACCTGGTTTCAATCCCACTCATTACCTGTTGTGTATTTAACCCTCTGTTTCCCCTCATGTCTTTGTCAGAGATTGTTTGATGTTCGGTTGCGTGTTGGTTTGTATTGGTGTGCGACGGGTCCTCGTACCCACTTTGTTTCATTGTTATTATAGTTTTTGAGTTATGTTTTATTTATTGTTATTAAACAACTCCATTACCTTAAGTTTGATTCTCCTGCGCCTGACTTCCCTGCCACCTATACACACGACTCTGACATATTGTCGAACGCTCAAACATTCTCCTGTACTGGGTGTGGTTTCTGAGATATGTGTGGGTGATGGCAAGCGTCGATCCATCTTCGGATTTAAGAGATGCTGGCACAAATCAAAGCAGATGGCAGAGGAAAGAGTTTCTGCTGACACGGCTTTGAACTGTGCAATACATGACATTATAATTTGCTCTGTTTTCCACTAACAGACAAAACAAGAAGAAAAAAAGAGAGAAGAGGTGAGAAAAAGAGAGAAAATTAAAGTTGGAAACTCCTGAACAATGCAACAGTAACCGAACCCCCTGGGGGAAGTGAAGGTTGTAGCACACCATAGCAATACATTACGAGCCGGTTTCACAGACAAGGCTTGAGCCTAGTCCCAGAATAAAAGGCCTGTTTGAGCTCTCTTAACTCAAAGCGACTTGCACAGACTTATCTTAAAATAGTCATCAATTTAGCCTGTTCTGGATTAAACAAAGCCGATTGCAAGAGGGAGGATAAGAGCTACTCGAGTACTATATTAGAACTTAAATTAATCCTTCAGAGGCAGGTTTAACTTCTGCTTAGTGCTGTTTGTGAGGGAGCATTTCACTATTTGGAATATCTAAATGAAGACCAACATGCACTACAGAGGCCAGCCAGACAAGTACTTGTGGAGAGGAGTAATCTATTAAATGACTTTGATGAAATAGCTTTGAGACCGCTTTCTTATGTACAAAGAAAATGCATTGGAGATAATATCTTTGCTTGAGCCTAGACTTCCCTCTCTGTCTCAAAGAGGAAGGCCTTTACCCAATTCTCTCCAAGTTCTGATCACTTTGAAGTTTTTGGCATCTGGAATGTTTCATCTTGAAACTGGTTATTTGTGTGGTGCCAGTGAAGCAACTGCATGTACAGTCGTGGCCAAAAGTTTTGAGAATGACACAAATATTAATTTCCACAGTTTGCTGCTTCAGTGTCTTTAGATATTTTTGTCAGATGTTACTATGGAATACTGAAGTATAATTACAAGCATTTCATAAGTGTCAAAGGCTTTTATTGACAATTACATGAAGTTGATGCAAAGAGTCAATATTTGCAGTGTTGACCCTTCTTTTTCAAGACCTCTGCAATCCGCCCTGGCATGCTGTCAATTGACTTCTGGGCCACATCCTGACTGATGGCAGCCCATTCTTGCATAATCAATGCTTGGAGTTTGTCAGAATTTGTGGGGTTTTATTTGTCGCTTCTTGAGGATTGACCACAATAATTCTTAATGGGATTAAGGTCTGGGGAGTTTCCTGGCCATGGACCCAAAATATCGATGTTTTGTTCCCCGAGCCACTTAGTTGCCTTATGGCAAGGTGCTCCATCATGCTGGAAAAGGCATTGTTCGTCACCAAACTGTTCCTGGATGGTTGGGAGAAGTTGCTCTCGGAGGATGTGTTGGTACCATTCTTTATTCATGGCTGTGTTCTTGGGCAAAATTGTGAGTGAGCCCACTCCCTTGGCTGAGAAGCAACCCCACACGTGAATGGTCTCAGGATGCTTTACTGTTGGCATGACACAGGACTGATGGTAGCGCTCACCTTGTCTTCTCCGGACAAGCTTTTTTTCCAGATGCCCCAAACATTCGGAAAGGGGATTCATCAGAGAAAATGACTTTACCCCAGTCAGCAGTCCAATCCCTGTACCTTATGCAGAATATCAGTCTGTCCCTGATGTTTTTCCTGGAGAAAAGTGGCTTCTTTGCTGCCCTTCTTGACACCAAGCCATCCTCCAAAAGTCTTCGCCTCACTGTGCGTGCAGATGCACTCACACCTGCCTGCTGTCATTCCTGAACAAGCTCTGTACTGGTGGTGCCGCAATCCCGCAGCTGAATCAACTATAGGAGACGGTCCTGGCGCTTGCTGGACTTTCTTGGGTGCCCTGAAGCCTTCTTCACAACAATTGAAGCGCTTTCCTTGAAGTTCTTGATGATCCGATAAATGGTTGATTTAGGTGCAATCTTACTGGCAGGAATATCCTTGCCTGTGAAGCCCTTTTTGTGCAAAGCAATGATGACGGCACGTGTCTCCTTGCAGGTAACCATGATTGACAGAGGAAGAACAATGATTCCAAGCACCACCATCCTTTTGAAGCTTCCAGTCTATTATTCAAACTCAAATCAGCATGACAGAGTGATCTCCAGCCTTGTCCTCGTCAACACTCACACCTGTGTTAACGAGAGAATCACTGACATGATGTCAGCTGGTCCTTTTGTGGCATGGCTGAAATGCAGTGGAAATTATTTTTGGTGATTCAGTTCATTTGCATGGCAAATATGGACTTTGCAATTAATCTGATCACTCTTCATAACATTCTGGAGTATATGCAAATTGGCATCATACAAAGTGAGGCAGCAGACTTTGTGAAAATTTATATTTGTGTCATTCTCAAAACTTTTGGCCATGACTGTAGAATAGTTCACAAAGTCAGCAGGGCCATTTGTGAACTGATGAGTCTTTACATCAAGTTTCCTGATGCTGCTGGCTAAGCCAACTATAAAGTACAATTCTATGAATATCGGCACTTCCCAGGAGTGATGGCTGTATAGATGGATGTCATGTTCCCATCAAGTGTCCATCAACTCCTGATGCTGAGGAGTACAAGAACCGTAAGAACTGGTTTTCCATCAATGTTCAGGGTGTATGCACTCCTAATTTAGAGGTCTCAAACATTATTGCCCGTTGGAAAGGTGCAACTCACGATTCAAGGATTTTTCTCAACTCTTCATTGTGTGCTCAGTTTCAGAGAGGACAACATAGTGGACTACTACTTAGTCACTTCATACATAAATCCCACAACAACTGAGCAGCAAAGATACAACAGAGCTCATATCTGCACGAGAGGGATGGTCGAGCGTATGTTTGGAGTATGGAAAAATCGATTCCAGTGTTTACGCAATACACTTTGTTTTAAGCCAAGAAGATGCTGCAAGTTGATCATTGCTACAGGTGTGCTGCACAACAACCTGAAGCAGCATTGCTGTCCTGTTCCTCCAATGGAAGATCAGGATCATGCAGATGTGCCCATGGCTGAGGCAGGCAATGACCAACGAGGACTTGCTTTCAAATGGCAGCACTTCACTAGATGAGATGCATTTAAATATGGAATGTATTCATTATGGCTTATTTTTGCTTTGGAATTGTTTGTTCTGTACAAAATTCAAAGTGTGCAGCAAAATTAAATGAGTGACTAAACCAAGGCTAGTTTAAAATGTAGTTTGTGGTGGTTAAAATACTCTCACTCGTGAATATCCAAATGACAAGACTTTTATTTTTCACATGTAATGTTGTTCACCATGGCTGGTAATCACAATTGTCTCATTACTGTATCTCTTTTGGATCATACCTCTCTCTTCCAACTTCATATCCAATTCAATCTGTAGAATTCTCATAATTTGGGGGGGGGCCCTATCTGGCATGCCGCTAGTTCGGCATGACGGGAGATACCGTTTCTGGGTCACGAATTTGAAACATATTTTTCAGCAGTTTTTCATGAACATGGCCGAAAATCTTTTTTTAGGCTCTATCCAGCATGACACTAGTTCGGCATGACGGGAGACACCGTTTCTGGGTCACGAATTTGAAACATATATTTCAGTCCTTTTTGAAGATGGCCGAAAATATTTTTTGTGGTAAAGAATCGCCAGCAATCGCCACCAATGTGAGCGCACAATGACGTCTCACATCTGTAACAGCTGGTTACATTTCATAATATCCAACCGATCTCAAGTGATTGGATATCGTTGTCTCGTTCGAATTAACAAGAAAGTTAAATTGGAGACAACCAGGACACACAAAAAAAAGAAGAAAGTGAAAAGATACTGCTAGCCGAGAAACTGCGTTTGAAAACAGAACAATTTAAAGAAATGGCAAAAACTTATGACGACGAATGAGCACAAACTTCAAAAAAATATTCTAGAGGAACAACTCGATTTAGCTCAAAATAAATAAGAAGTCCACGCAAACTAGATAAATCTGATGAGTTAGCTACAAACGGGTGCACAAATTCATAACATGCGTACAGTTGTTGAACAAAGCAATAATGGTCGAGTCCAAATGCTGCAGACCAAAGACGATCAGTTAACGAACACAATGTCCAAGTTGGATGACAAAACAGCGAACTCATTGAAGTCGCTGACCAAATGAATGATGAGGACCCAGGTGAGGAAGATGGAAAAAATTTACTTCAAGCAAGCGGAGAAAATCTCATCACTGAATCTCTTGCTCTGCACCCAAGACCTCTACCTGCAAACCATGACAGATAAGTATGAGGCCAAACGGCGCAAGTGCGTCACTCACGTGTCTAAAATAAGTACTAAGTGCCCAAGTGGACTCTACTATGCAGAAGAATACCACCCTTCGGCACTGAGTAATATGTCGCCTCCTTGCCAACAAAGCCAAAGCTTGGCTTCTCCTCTTGGCCTTTCGGCCCAAAATTCAAAACAGGATGAAGCCAACCCTCTCCGCGCTCTTAGCACGGAGTGCCTTGACAAAATGGTCCATAACTTTTGCACCTTTGACCCCATTCCAGGGAAGCCAAACAACACTGAGACGTTCTTATCAGACATAAAATATGTCTTGGATGGCTACCCAAACGCTACGGGTACTGAAAGGCTTTACTTGTTGAATCAAACATTGAATAGACACGTGACAAGGTTCATCCGTCTACAACTATATTTTAACATTACAGTTACAGTTTTTGGGTAATCCCTTACATGTAACTGTCACACTTACATGTAATCCGTTACTCCCCAACCCTGTCCGGAAGTGGTCATAATTACAATGTACACTACCGTTCAAAAGTTTCAGGCTTTTTCTTTATTTTTACTATTTTCTACATTGTACAATAATAGTGAAGACATCAAAACTATGAAATAATACATATGTTATTATGTAGTAACCAAAAAAGTGTTAAACAAATCAAAATGTTTTTTATATTTGAGATTCTTCAAATAACCACACTTTGCCTTGATGACAGCTTTGCACACTCTTGCCACTATCTCAACCAGCTTCACCTGGAATGCTTCTCCCTACAGTCTTGGAGTTCCCACATATGCTGAGCACTTGTTGGCTGATTTTCCTTCACTCTGTGGTCCGACTCATCCCAAATCATTTCAATTTGTTGAGGTCAGGGATTGCGGAGGCCTGGTCATCTGATGCAGCACTCAATCACTCTCCTTCTTGGTCAAATAGCCCTTACACAGTCTGTAGATGTGTTTTGGATCATTGTCCAGTTGAAAAACAAATGATAGCCCCACTAAGCGCAAACCAGATGGGATGGCGTATCGCTGTAGAATGCTGTGGTAACCATGCTGGTTAAGTGTGCCTTGAACGTGAACTGACGACCGGATGAACCCGTGAGGTATGTTGACTCTGCCTGTCGGTGGTGGATCAGATAATGTTTCCCTTTCTGCTGGTCTGCCTTCAATGACTCGATCTCGATCTTCAAAGTTTGAATCAGATCCATGTGCACCTTCATCAAATGAGCAGAATGGTACCGCCCTGAGCCCCCATCGATTACAGTGGCCTATGATAGAAACGGTAGATAAATTAACAATTAAAAGTGACTCTAACACACAAGTACTGCATACAAATTCGAAGAATCTAGAAAAACTAACCGCTTTCTTGGCAACCATGCGTTTTTTCGGTGCTGCCTGTTGTCCAGCCCTTTGTCCACTGATGTCCACGGATGATTGTCGGCATGGTTGTATGCTCTACAAAAACGCATTCACGTTTTCAGTACACAATGTTTAAAAAAAAAATTATTTGTATTTATCCTGTATTTAATTATCGATTTTATTACACAGTATGTGCCACGGCCGTCGTAGGGAGGAGACCAAGGCGCAGCGTGATAAGTGTACATTCTTCTTTATTTAAAGAATGAACACTGAACAAAATAACAAAACGAACCGTGAAGCTAATATGGCTAGTGCAGACAGGGAACTAAACATAGAATAAGAACCCACAAATACCCAAGGGAAAATGGCAACCTAAATATGGTCCCCAGTCAGAGACAACGATAAACAGCTGCCTCTGATTTGGGAACCATAATCAGGCCACCATAGACATACAAATACCTAGACTGTCAAAAACCCTAGACAATACAAAACAAGCATACCCACCCTCGTCACACCCTGACCTAACCAAAATAATAAAGAAAACAGAGATAACTAAGGTCAGGGCGTGACAGTATGCCTGCACATTGATAGGCTATATACCTTTTTTTAAAGAAAATGCACTGAAACCAAAATACCTTTTAGTTGTGGTGATCCTCTCAGCTCTGGCTCATTTTCAAGTCCTCTGGTGGTTACAGTCCTAACCCTGGAACGGGTAGCACCATAGAAAGAAGCTGGCTTGATGAAAACGATGTCATTTCTTTTTTTTTTTAGCAAAACAACTCGTTTTTGAATGGTAACTGTTGAGGGTGGAGTTTGGGGCGCGATGAGGAGTACTGGAAAGGTGTGACTTTCACACCTACAGTACAGTAGCCTGGCTATAAAGAGTCTATTGTTCTGCTAATCGGGCTACAAGTGTACTTTTAGAGTTTAGGATTTACAAATGTGTGCTTTTCATGTCATTTTTCGTTAATTCCAGTTAGGATTTAAGTATAACATTTGAGTGGTGGCTTTAGTGAGAGGTCTAATGCTTTAATATTTAATAATATCTACCCTCCAAATTCATATCTAAGGGGAATTTTTCACGCCCTTATTAGTTACATTGTTTAAGTCTGAACGTGCAGACTGGCACTAAGAACAGCGGGAACGTTTCCCTAGTCAGCACCATTATTAGCGCAATGCCCTTCCCCATGGGCTAGGTCCGTCTTCTGTGCGCCGCTCTGTGGCCCATCCCATGCCCCCTGCCTTGAAGCTTGCGCGCCCACGGCTATTTCAGTGGATACAGCTGGAGAACTGCAAGGCAATCCCATTGTGCGCCACTCAGGAGCCATGACCTATGAGCCATGACCTATATGACCAATAAATATTGTCCTGCAATAACAGGGTTAATAATATATCTGTGAGAATATCCAAGGGGCTTTTGTATAATTCTAAATTAATCATAATAATCGCTTTGTTTAAAAAAATATATATTTTGGAGATGATTTTGTTTTCAAATAACGTAAAATGAACGGTCATTCTTGAACATGGGGTGAAACATTGTTACTAATTTGTAATTAAAGCCAGTTTGTTATTTAGAATGATTTATTTGGGTTTTTAGAGGAAGAGAAACCAAAAACCTTCAGTCATCTCATGGATCTGCCAGTCGAGGCCGGCATGTGTGTTGAATAAGCAGCATCTGTAGCAACACAGCTTGCACTGCGATGCAGTGTCACCGCTGTGCCACTAAGGTGCTGTACAATATAACCGGTCGGGAGTAGGCCACAGTACTACAGCGACACAGTAGCGCCTTGGGACCCAAAAGCATAATCAGTGCTCTAACGCCCCCTTGCGCTGGTCTGGAGTAATGAAGTAGTGACTCAGGGTACAGTACTAAACCACAAATTACCTCTAAATCCCAGAGAATAGTCACAAAACTTTAAGTGGAGCAGCCACTGTACTTAGCAGTCAAACGGCTCCAATTTTTCCACCATTCATTTTTCCCATAGGGAATTTTAGAAACACTTAAAATAAGGGCTGTGTTTTGTGTAGGTTTACCCTGGCTTGACGTTTTGATAACCATGTAAATCTCTCTCGGACAAGGTGACTTTTATTATTATATTCGGCTCTATTTACGCTATAGATTCGAAAAATGCTAATTAGCGTCAACGTAGACATCATGCAAGACTACAAATCCCTGCAAGCTCCTTGCACATCTTCTCTAGCTGACACCTTTGCTAACAGGTATTGTGTCAATTTAAAACTTGCACAAGACAGGTCAAAGAATTGTCAATTTAATCCAATGAACCATTGCATTTCTGTTCAAAATGTTGTATCAAGACTGGCCAAATGTGCCTAATTGGTCTATTAATAACTTTTCAAGTACACTCTCCTCAAACAACATCATGGTATTCTTTCACTGTAATAGTTACTGTAAATTGGACAGTGCAGTTATATTAACAATAATTTAATTGCCCGTATCAGATATGTGTATGTCCTGTGAAATGTTCTTGTTACTTACAACCTCATGCTAATCGCATTAGCCTACGTTAGCTCAACTGATCCTGAAGAAGTTAAAGAAATGTAGCCAATTTATTAATAATTTATTACTACATGTAACTAACATTAGATAGTTAATCCAGAGATTCTTACCTTTGCCTAGATTCGGCAGTCTCATCCAGATCATCATGGCATTTGCAGCTATTTATGATAGCCACAATAGCATCTAAATAGCGTTTCGGTTTTTTTTTTTTAGGGGGGGGGAATACAGGCGAATATATCGCTATTTTAGAGATATACACGGTTATCAAAATGTCACGCCAGGGTAAGCCTACCTACATGAAACACAGCCCTTATTCTTAGTGTTTCTAAAATCCCTTATGTGAAAAATGAATGGTGGAAAAACGATTGGAACCACTTCCTTGTTTGACCTCTAGGGTTTATGGGTATTATGACTCATACTGTGGTACTCTATTGAGTGTTAACATAGCAATTAATGGTTTTGTCCTTCATATACAGTATATTGATACATACTGTACCATAGATCTGGCAGACGACTGCAATGAATTTTGTCTGGAACGCGACCATAGATTATTTATAGCATGCGTCATTAGATGAGCACGGGGAAAAAGAAGCAACAACAGTGTTTCGCACTCATACATATTTCTCAGCACATCAAGGTTGTTTATATTGTTGTCTGTTTTCACAGTGTATACTGGTTTGGGATTTAAAACATGTACCTTTGAAGTTACATGTAGCCATTGTTAGTTTGTATTAGCAACGTGGAAGAAAAGATATTCGTAGCTTCAAAACGTGAGGCCTGCTAGCTACTGTTTGCTTGTTGCAACAAGAACACGTTTCAAGAAACCCTCACGAGTTGGTCTTGTTTGAGCAGAAACGTTTTCAACAAATTTCAGGTACGTTAATGTTCGCTACTTGTATATCTGAACGTTGTCTTTCGTAACACAACTAGTTAATTAACTTGCATACAGTATCTTAGTACAGTAACTATCTACGTTTGTGGTCGCAGATTGCTACAGTTGTTACCTCCCCTGTCCATCTGTGCTAGCTAGCTAGCTAACGTGGTCAAGTCAAATAGAGGTCTCTGGTCAAATGAACAACCTTAGCTAACCAAGATCAGCCGGTATGTTAAACACACAGGCCGGTCGGATTTAAATAGCTAGTAACGTTAATGTTATGTGGAGTGAACTGAAACGTAACTGTTCGCTAATTAACTAACTATGTTAGCAGCATGTGTTGGCTAGCTAATGTTAGCGTAGGCAGCAAGTTGTGGTTCAATAACTGCAAACAGACTTGCATCAACGGGATGGAAATCCACGGTTCTCGTAATACTAACGTCGTTTATTATGACCGTGTTTAAATGATGTTTATCTTCCCCTCTAGTGCTCAATCATCATGGCTGATGACTTTGACATAGAAGCAATGCTTGAGGCTCCATATCGAAAGGTGGGTTTTGGCCTAAGGTATTGTTTGTGATTATAATGTACTTTATTGTAAATACTGTGGTGGTCTATGTCACTTCTTTGCCCCAGACTCAACATTTCTAGCCTATTATGTGTGTTTCTGATGTGATGCTGCAGTTCCTTTTCAGACTATGAATAAATGCCCATCTATCTCTTTTTGTAGACTTGCCTAACGATATCTCACCTCTACTTCCATGAATTCCAGTGTGATCTGTCAAAAAATGAAGGTAGTAATTGCCCCAATGTATTGCTGTACTGTGGTCCCCTTGGTAACATAATTGTGGTCATTGAATGGCCAGTCTACAAGGCGAATGCAGTGGATGCACAATAATATTTAATTGAGGGACTGGGTTCTTGATCAGGCCTAGTTGGCATTCTCCTTTATCTCAACAACTGGGCTAATGTTTTGTGCATGGACTATGCCGAACCTGTCAGCAAATGCCTAAACCATCTTCTGAGCATGTGGGTGTTAACCAATAATTTGACAGCTGTCAAACAATGTCTGTCACGTGTCTGAGAAGTTTGTCAAAAAGTAGAGAAGTGTTCAGAATAGATTCCATATTTTATCCTACATGGCAGACGATTGTAGGCCAAACCTTCTGACTGTTTCACCTCACATACAGCCTTTCTGCTTTGTGATAAACTGCAGAACGTTAGCCAGGTCGATTAGAAAAACACAAATGCCCATCGGGCCTGGTCGAGAAGCCAGTTCCTTTAATTTAAAAGACATACCATGGAGACAGTATTCAAATATCTGTATGCATGGTGTGGTTGTTCCACATGATTGACTCTACCCCGCTATTGATTGAAGACCGATTTAGTAAAATCGGCCTCTGTAATGATACAGGTTTGGTAAGCTGACACATTATTGAAAACATGATTGCATGTCCTTTACTTTCAATACATGAGATGTGTATGGTTAAGTACAGGAAGCAGGTATGTTATTTCACAATGTTCACTCTCATTTCTCATTCTAGTGAGGGAGGAAGTGTGGATTTTGTCGTTACACTGCATTCATCAACAAGTTATACATTTTACATAACCTGTATAACTGAAAATTGCTTTTTCTCCATGGTTGACCAGAATGTAATTATTTTGCATGCTCATTCACGAGGAGTAAATGTTTATTTAATCATATGTCCATTTGCCACAATTTGATGTAAGGCCTATATTTAATAGAGTACAAACAGTAGGAAACATGGAACTCTTCTATGCTGCTGGCGACAGTACCGACTAGGGAGTTTCATATACCTCATCTTATATTTAATCATGACTTTCCTTGGTAGTTGATATTACTAAGCAGTGTGAATCCCTGTTTGCTTCAGGGCGAGATGTGTGACAGAGGTGGCATCGAGCTCTTACAGTCCACGAACGAAAATTGGTGAAGATCACTGGAATGGCATCCCCCCACTGGAAATCAATCAGTTTTTGGTTGCTAGCATGGCCACATTGGTCTTAGGCAAAGAATAGCCTTGGAACTGATCTGGATGGGGCTGCTTAAGAAAAATGCACCAGAGATATGACTTTAGATATGAATAATTACTCATAGAGCTTGACTAGATGCTAAATGTCTCATCGACAGTATGATTGGAGAGAGAGAACAAGTGAATAGACACTCTTTAAAAACCCCTAACTGTAGATCTCAGTCCCCATGTAAACTTTTGCATGAATACTTTTTTAAACAATTGTTATATTTTCTCTTGTTCCCACCCCCGTTTATCCTGACAACTTGAAATGTTGCCTCTTCGTCCTCATGCTGTTCTTCTATCGACCCTGCTTAGGATGAGATCAAGCACAGTAGTCCAAATGGACACAAGGAACGCAGCAAGAAGTAAGTGAAACAGACATGGTTTAGTAACAAGCAACGCTCACCCAAATCTATTTATTATTTTGACAATTGTTCTAAAATGTTTATTGGTCTTTACTTATTCACTGCCTCACATTGAGTCATTCTCTTTCCTCAGGAAAAAAAAGAGCAGGAGCCGAAGCAGGGACAGGAAGAGAAGCAAAAGCCGGGATCGCAAGAAGAGCCATGACCACAAGCGGAGCCGCAGCCACGAGCGAAAGCGGAGCCGCAGCAGGGAGAGGCGCCGGAGCCGCTCTCGGAGCAGAGAGCGCAGCGGCCGCTACAGGGACCACAAGACCACCTTGTATGTATGCATGCCTCATCTAGTGTCGGCATTTCCCTTCAGTCTGCATTGCCCTAGTCTTAGAGGCAGCTGCCCTATGTACATAGTCATGGAACACTGGTCACTTTAATAATGTTTACATACTGTTTTACCCACTTCATGTATATACTGTATTCTAGTCATGGCCTTTCCTATTTAACTATTGCTGTACATATACTATTCTTCAGATATTCTGTCCATATTGTCTATATATATATATATACAGTGGGGCAAAACAAGTATTTAGTCAGCCACCAATTGTGCAAGTTCTCCCACTTAAAAAGATGAGAGAGGCCTGTAATTTTCATCATAGGTGCACTTACACTATGACAGACAAAATGAGAAAAAAAATTCCAGAAAAACACATTGTAGGATTTTTAATGAATTTTATTACAAATTATGGTGGAAAATAAGTATTTGGTCACCTACAAACAAGCAAGATTTCTGGCTCTCACAGACCTGTAACTTCTTCTTTAAGAGGCTCCTCTGTCCTCCACTCGTTACCTGTATTAATGGCACCTGTTTGAACTTGTTATCAGTATAAAAGACACCTGTCCACAACCTCAAACAGTCACACTCCAAACTCCACTATGGCCAAGACCAAAGAGCTGTCAAAAGACACCAGAAACAAAATTGTAGACCTGTACCAGGCTGGGAAGACTGAATCTGCAATGGGTAAGCAGCTTGGTTTGAAGAAATCAACTGTGGGAGCAATTATTAGGAAATGGAAGACATACAAGACCACTGATAATCTCACTTGATCTGGGGCTCCACGCAAGATCTCACCCCGTGGGGTAAAAATGATCACAAGAACGGTGAGCAAAAATCCCAGAACCACACCTAGACCTAGTGAATGACCTGCAGAGAGCTGGGACCAAAGTAACAATGCCTACCATCAGTAACACACTACGTCGCCAGGGACTCAAATCCTGCAGTGTCAGACGTGTCCCCCTGCTTAAGCCAGTACATGTCCATGCCCATCTCAAGTTTGCTAGAGAGCATTTGGATGATCCAGAAGAAGATTGGGAGAATGTCATATGGTCAGATGAAACCAAAATATAACTTTTTGGTAAAAACTCAACTTGTCGTGTTTGGAGGACAAAGAATGCTGAGTTGCATCCAAAGAACACCATACCTACTGTGAAGCATGGGGGTGGAAACATCATGCTTTGGGGCTGTTTTTCTGCAAAGGGACCAGGACGACTGATCCGTGTAAAGGAAAGAATGAATGGGGCCATGTATCGTGAAACGTGGCTGGGTCTTTCAGCATGACAATGATCCCAAACACACCGCCCGGGCAACGAAGGAGTGGCTTCGTAAGAAGCATTTCAAGGTCCTGGAGTGGCCTAGGCAGTCTCCAGATCTGAACCCCATAGAAAATCTTTGGAGGGAGTTGAAAGTCTTTTTTGCCCAGCAACAGCCCCAAAACATCACTGCTCTAGAGGAGATCTGCATGGAGGAATGGGACAAAATACCAGCAACAGTGTGTGAAAACCTTGTGAAGACTTACAGAAAGCGTTTGACCTCTGTCATTGCCAACAAAGGGTATATAACAAAGTAATAAGATAAACTTTTGTTATTGACCAAATACTTATTTTCCACCATAATTTGCAAATAAATTCATTAAAAATCCTACAATGTGAATTTCTGGATTTTTTTCCCCTCATTTTGTCTGTCATCTTTTTAAGTGGGAGAACTTGCACAATTGGTGGCTGACTAAATACTTTTTTGCCCCACTGTATATATATATACACACACACACACACACACACACACACACACACACACACACACACACACACACACACACACACACACACACACACACACACACACACACACACACACACACACACACAGTTGAAGTCGGAAGTTTACATACACTAAGTTGACTGTGTCTTTAAACAGATTGGAAAATTCCAGAATATGATGTCGTGGCTTCAGAAGCTTCTGATAGGCTAATTGACATAATTTGAGTCAATTGGAGGGGTACCTGTGGATGTATTTCAAGGCCAACCTTCAAACTCAGTGCCTCTTTGCTTGACATCACGGTAATATCAAAAGAAATCAGCCAAGACCTCAGGAAAAAAAATTGTAGACCTCCACAAGTTTGGTTCATCCTTGGGAGCAATTTCCAAACGCCTGAGGGTACCAAGTTAATGTGTACAAACAATAGTACGCAAGTATAAACACCATGGGACCACGCAGCTGTCATACTGCTCAGGAAGGAGACACGTTCTGTCTCCTAGAGATGTGCTTTGGTGCGAAAAGTGCCGATCAATCCCAGAACAACAGCAAAGGACCTTGTGAAGATGCTGGAGGAAACAGGTACAAAAGTATCTTTATCCACAGTAAAACGAGTCCTATATCGACATAACCTGAAAGGCTGTTCAGCAAGGAAGAAGCCACTGCTCCAAAACCACCATAAAAAAGCCAGACTACTGTTTGCAGCTGCACATGGGGACAATGTACTTTTTGGAGAAATGTCCTCCGGTCTGATGAAACAAAAATAGAACTGTTTGGTCTTAATGACCATCGTTGTGTTTGGAGGAAAAAGGGGGAGGCTTGCAAGCCGAAGAACACTATCCCAACCGTGAAGCACTAGGGTGGCAGCATCATGTTGTGGGGGTGCTTTGCTGCAGGAGGGACTGGTGCACGTCACAAAATAGATGGCATCATGAGGAAGGACAATTATGTGAATATATTGAAGCAACAACTCAAGACATCCAGTCAGGAAGTTAAAGCTTGGCCGCAAATGGGTCTTCCAAATGGACAATGACCCCAAGCATACTTCCAAAGTTGGACAACAAAGTCAAGGTATTGGAGTGGCCATCACAAAGCCCTTACCTCAATCTCATAGAAAAGTTATGGGCAGAAATGAAAAAGCGTGTGCAAACCTGACTCAGTTACACCAGCTCTGTCAGGCGGAATGGGACAAAATTCACCCAGCTTACTGTGGGAAGCTTGTGGAAGGCTACCTGACACGTTTGACCCAAGTTAAACAATTTAAAGGCAATGTTACCAAATACTAATTGAGTGTATGTAAACATCTGACCCACTGGGAATTTGATGAAAGAAATAAAAGCCGAAAAAAGTAATTCTCTCTACTATTTTTCGGACATTAAAATAAATTGGTGATCCTAAGACAGGGAATTTTTACTAGGATTAAATGTCAGGAATTGTAAAAAACTGAGTTGAAATGTATTTGGCTAAGGTGTATGTAAACTTCCGACTTCAACTGTATATGTCCTTGGTATTGCATAAAGATCTTGTTTGTGTTTTCAATAGGAAGTCCAAGGACTTGCCAGACAGTGACAAAGTGTGTGACTTTTCAGTAGCATACCGAATTGCATCGATAAGAGAGCTGTTCAATTGGCTTTATAATTTGCATACTGATAGGCTTTTTGGAGATTTCCTGCAGATAAATTATGATGAAGATGGTAAATCCACATCTGCAGGAACATTAGGCAGGCTAGTGGAAAGAGAGCCTCACTTGGGTCGAAAAGATTGAAATGTTTTAAAAGCTATTGATAATTATATGGTATTTTCAAAGATATTGATATATTGTGGGTCTACTGATTTAATCAAAGTGTTGACAATGGAGTAGAAAACTGCTGCTTTTTGCGTAGCAAAGCCAATGTTTAACACCTGCTTCATTCTTCAATCACACCTGTATTGCAGATAGCTGAGATTAATGCCTCTGAAATGAAAGCTTGAAAAAAAGTGCAACTGCCAACCCTACCACTGTGTAGTGAGGTCAAAAACAAGAGCCGCTGTATAGTGGATAGGTACAACAAATGTAGAGGATTTCTTCTTTATCAACCCGTTCTACCTAGAGAGATGTCTATGCTGAACTGGAGAGCGGGTAGGGCAAGGAGCATGGAGTTCTTTGTGAACTGCCTCTTATAGGCTAGGGTGCTACTCCTAGGCTTTCCAGTCCTCCAGCCTACCATGGGTCTTGAGAGGTCAGAATTTCACTGTGATAGCAGCAAAGGACTGTTTGTGTCCGTGCTGCCCTGGTTCTGGGACTTCGCCTGGGTATTAAAAGTCGGCTTCTCCGTTGTCCGCTTCCAAACAACCCCACAGGACCCAAAAATCCGCCACGGTGCCCGTGTCTGCAGGGTATGCAGAACTATAAAACTTTATCCTCTGTCCTACGGATTTTGCATTTCTGACGCATGTCAATGACCGATGCCCCCAAACAACCCACTGGGTGTAATAGGTGCATCATAGAAGCCAGGTTTTTCCTGACCGTAAGACTTGCCAAGTCCAGCCAAAGGGCCCTCTTTCCTACTACCTACAAGGCTCATGTTACGGCCAAACCGTCTCGAGAGGTGCCTTGTCATGTTTTCCAGCATCTCGGATTGATAGGCCGTATGTAAGGTGGACACGTTAAGTGCTCTGACCGAGTGGACTGCATTTCTGTACATCTTATGACAGATGGTGGCGAAAAAGCATCCCATCTTGTCTGTGAGGGAGGTGTTAACCCACTGGAGGAGGCTTTTGGAAACAGGATTCCTCCATATCCTGAATGTTCAGGGGACCATAAGGAGTTAGTCTACTTGAGAAAGGATTTTCCCAGAACCTTTTCACCTCCCTTAAGCAAGCCGCGACCACCGTAATGCTAAGTTTGGTCGGGCCATTTGTGGTGGGAGTCTCCTCCCATCGTACAAATCCCTTCCTCCCCCTTGGTCCGGCGGGACATTGGGCCACTTGATGCTGAGTTTGGCCGCGGCTTGCTTGCAGATGTCGATGAGCGTGTAACCTGGGAGGGGATTGGCAACCTTGTTACTGTCTGTGCCCTTGGCTTGGCGCCTGGGGACAGGTGCTGTGCTTGGGAGGGAGGTTGCGGGGGCTCCCCCTCACTTGCTCAATGTTGGAGAAGCTGCTATTAGCTTGAGCCTCCTATCTCACCTTCTCACGAGATCGTGTCTTCGTTAATTGAGGGAAGAGAATTAAGGTTATCCATCTCCTCTGCCCAGCTTTGTACAGATGAGCGCTTGTCCCCTATCCTGGGGGGTGGCTCGGAGGCGGGGGTGCCCGGAGCAGGAACAATCTTTTTGATTCTCCTTCTCTTGCTAACCTTAGACAGTGTGCTGCTGTGCAGACACAACTCTGGGTAGTCGACTGCTTCTTGAGTATGCTTGTGTCCTAAACAGGCAAAGCATAGAGAATTCTCTTTCTCTGAGATGCGAGAGCAGCAGGGGGTAGAGCTGGGGCTCAGATGCCTGTCTTGGGTCATCCTGGCAAGGGTAAGCGGTAGCAATTACTCTGTGGAGAGGCTACAAGCCTGTTGTAAATGGCACCCAGTAAGCCAGAGAGCCCCGCAAGGTGGAGTTGCTCTGGAGGCTAGCAGTGGTGTAAAGTGCTTTAGTTAAAATACTTTAAAATACTACTTAACTTCTTACGGCTGAAATCCCGTTAATGGGATCGATATGACAACAGCCAGTGAAAGTGCAGGGCGCCAAATTCAAGCAACAGAAATCTCATAATTAAAATTCTTCAAACATACAAGTATTATACACCATTTTAAAGATACATTTGTTGTTAATCCCACCAGTGTCCGATTTCAAAAAGGCTTTACGACGAAAGCATACCATGCGATTATGTTAGGTCAGCACCTAGTCACAGAATAACACAACCATTTTTCCAGGCAAAGAGAGGAGTCACAAAAAGAAATAGAGATAAAAATGAATCACTAACCTTTGATGATCTTCATCAGATGACACTCATAGGACTTCATGTTACACAATACATATGTATGTTTCGTTCGATAAATTTCATATTTATATCCAAAAATCTCTTTTGCTTCCAAAACATCCAGTGATTTTGCAGAGAGCCACATCAATTTACAGAAATACTCATCATAAATGTTGATGAAAATACAAGTGTTATACATGGAATTATAGATATACTTCTCCTTAATGCAACTGCTGTGTCAGATTTCAAAAAAGCTTTACGGAAAAAGCACACATGCAAAAATCTGAGTACAGCGCTCGGAGACCTAAACAAGCCATACCGATACCCGCCATGTTGTGGAGTCAACAAAGTCAGAAATAGCATTATAAATATACACTTACCTTTGATGATCTTCATCAGAATGCACTCCCAGGAATCCCAGTTCCACAAAAAAAATATGTTTGTTAGATAAAGTCCATCGTTTATGTCCAAATACCTCCTTTTTGTTTGCTCGTTTAGTTCACAAATCCAAATTCACGAGGCGCAGGCCAGACAAAGTCAAAAAGTTCCATTACAGTTCGTAGAAACATGTCAAACGATGTATAGAATCAATCTTTAGGATGTTTTTATCATAAATCTTCAATAATGTTTCAACCGGAGAATTCCTTTGTCTTTAGAAAGGAAAAGGAACGCAACTACCTCTCACGGGCGCGCGCCTAACTGAGCTCATGGCATTCTGCCAGACCTCTTAGTCAATCAGCTCTTATTCTCTCCCCCTCACAGTAGAAGCCTGAAACAAGGTTCTAAAGACTGTTGGCATCTAGTGGAAGCCTTAGGAAGTGCAATATGACCCCAATAGACACTGTATATTGGATAGGCAAAGACTTGAAAACCTACAAACCTCAGATTTCCCACTTCCTGGTTGGATTTTTTTCTCAGGTTTTTGCCTGCCATATGACTTCTGTTATGCTCACATACATCATTCAAACAGTTTTAGAAACTTCAGAGTGTTTTCTATCCAAGTATACTAATAATATGCATATCTTAGCTTCTGGTCCTGAGTAGCAGGCTGTTTACTCTGGGCACCTTATTCATCCAAGCTACTCAATACTGCCCCCGCCATAAGAAGTTATTAAGTAGTTTTTTGGGGTATCTTAACTTTACTATTTCTATTTGAAAACGTACTTTTACTTCACTACATTCCTAAAGACAATAATGTACTTTTTACTTCATACATTTTCCCTGACACCCTAAAGAACTTACATTTCAGATGCTTAGCAGGACAGGAAAATGGTCCAATTCACACACTTATCATGAGAACACACTGAACACAGGACTCACTGAACACACATGCTTCGTTTGTAGATTGTCTGAGTGTTGTAGTGTGCCCGTGGCTATCCGTAAAAATATATAAACATATAGTGCCGTCTGGTTTGCTTAATATAATGAATGTGAAATGATTTATACTTTTACTTTTAATATTTAAGTATATTTTAGCAATTCCGTTTACTTTTGATACTATATTTCAAACCAAACTCGTTTAGACCTTACTCGGGTAGTATTTTACTATCACTTTTACTTGAGCCATTTTCTATGAAGGTTTTTTACTTTTACTCAAGTGTGACAATTGGGTACTTTTTACACCACTGTAGGCTGAGGGCTTTCAAGACCGCAGTACCGGAGGGTAGGATCAGTCAGCCTAGCCAGCTGGTAATTAAAAAACCTTTGAACCTTTATTTAACTAGGCATGTCAGTTAAGAACAAATTCTTATTTACAATGACGGTCTACACCGGCCAAACCCGGACGCCGCTGGGCCAATTGTGCGCTTCCCTATGGGACTCCCAATCACGGGCTGTTGTGATAAAGCCTGCTAAGCTAGATGATAGAAGAATACTATTTTGCAGGTAGAGCGAGCTAGCAAAGGAGCTTGTTCTAGTTGTGTGCTTTGCCGATGCTTAGCTGTTTAGCCAGCTAGTCCTGGCGTTTAGCTAGCCAGTTATGTGGAGTTCACCTCGAGGGTTAGTAGCCTAGCTATAGCAAGCCCACAACTAGCTGAATAGAATTTGCATTCTTCATTAGCAAGCTAGGTTAGCTTAGTGTGGCTAACCAAATCTAAAAAGTATCTTTCCTTTCTTTCACCTTGGTGGGAATAGGCAGCACAAAGCAGGTAGCTAAGTGGGCTTGTAGGGCGAGAGCTAGCTGTGTGGCACTAGCTAAGCCAGAGACTGAGAAGTAGCTGTCGTGTGAGCTCAATCCGCTTGACGAGATGCTGCTATCCTACGCTCGGCGGGGGAGTTAATGTGAAGGGGAGTGGTCCAGTATTGGCCGTTGCTCCTGTCTCTACGAGAGATGTGTGATTGGATATTCCTGGACTCGGCTCCTAAAAGGGGACGCTACCCATAATTGAGAGACCTAACGAGTAATTGAAATAGAATGACTCATTCTAGGTAATGCAAGTCAACGTCACACTGGCTTCTTATCTGGTGAGCTCTCATTGGCTATTGCTTACCACCGTTGTCAAAACTTGTCGTTGCACATCTCACACTACAAGAGCATTGCATATTTTGTGCTGATAAAATAAAAGGTTGAAAAATATCTGGACGGTTCTAAGACTGGATCAGTGGCACTCAGATTGCGTCTCTGAGGGAGGAGAATTAACACTTACATTAAACGAGTGTCGGTGACGGCCGCGTGCCTCGAGTAGGCAATGACATGGGGATTTTGTCTTCAATCTCTAAAACTTGTCTGGCAAAAATTGTGCAGTGTACGTCTGACTTAAGGGTTTTGTTCAAGAGAAGAGATACGGAATAAAGAATTCCGACCCTCAGAATTGACTTGGCCAAGATAGAATTGTTTAGAAAGAACAGAGCCATCACATGGTCCCCAATACCCCCCACTCCCGCCTACAGTGTATTGACTGGCATACTTTAAGGTCTGGAGTGCCTTTTCCCTCTTATGAGATCAGAAGTAGTGGACTGAGATTAACCTTGTTTTCAATTGCAGCTCTGGGCTGAAATTTAACGGTGGTTCCAGAGGGAAGATTGGTCCCCCGCCTGTCATCAAGCTAAGGTTTCTATTACACAATTTTTCTGTTGTTTGTGTGGGTAGTTTTTTGCTGTGTCGTTTTGTGCTGTGTATGTGATGAATCAACTCAAATAGATGCTAATGGAACCCTTTCTTTCAGCCGAAGACGTTCCAGAAGCCAAAGCCCTTTCAAGAAAGAGAAGAGTCCTTTGAGGCAAGTGTTCCTTGGGGAGATGACGCAAAAGAGTTCTATCAGGTTGACGTTCCACTTTTAAAGCTTGTGTACCCTTGTTCGACAAAGTAGGCTCACCATTTTGATAATACCTTGTTGACAGACATATGTAACGTAGATGGTATCGTAACATATGTCACCATACTGGGATTTAGAACGTAGGCCCACAGTAGATTTGACCGAAACTTGCAGACAGGAGCAGGCACAAGATTTTAGTTCTGGGTTATCCAGATTACCATTTTGCTGACAAGATATAGTAAAATAAATACACAAATGCTTTTACAGTGCTTTTACAACTTTTACAGTGATAATACAAGATTGGGGCCACTGGAAAACAAAAAATTGCTTTACCACATAAAAGTAATTTAATGCTTCTACAGGCAGCCAATAGACAACCTGACTCCAGAGGAAAGGGACGCTCGCACAGTGTTCTGCATGCAGCTGGCAGCTAGAATCCGACCACGAGACCTGGAGGAGTTCTTCTCTGCAGTGGGAAAGGTGAGTGTCTTTACTTGTAATGTCATTGTCATTCCTGACGAAAAAAAAATGTGGCCACCGATTTGCTGAGCATTTGCACCAGGTGAGAAGTTTGCTCCAGTTTTTTTTCAGAAAGCTATTTAACACCAAAGTAAACATGCAACTTTGCAATTTACAATAGTTTTTAATTTATTTATTCTAACCTTTTTGTTCAAGCCTCAATATTTAATTTAGAAAAGATGGGTGTTTAAAAAAAAAATGTATTTAGGTGTTATTCACAGCCAAATAGCAATGGATTTAGCAATGTCTTCTCTTCTTATGCTCCATCCATTCTAAAACAGATTAATTTGTTAATTTTCAAGGTGAGAGATGTGCGCATGATCTCTGACAGAAATTCGAGGAGGTCGAAGGGGATTGCTTACATCGAGTTTGTGGAGGCCAACTCGGTGCCTCTGGCTATAGGATTGTCTGGCCAGCGACTTCTGGGGGTGCCAATAATTGTTCAGGCCTCACAGGTAATGGTCAGTAATCATCTCACAGAGATTTTACATTTTCTATTTATTTTAGCTAGGGCTGTCAATGTTAACGTGTTAATTACAGTTACATTTTGAAATCTTCATGCCGTAATGAAAAAATAACAAATTTAAATAGCAACTGCCCCTAAAAAACAACTTCTCATTTAGAAAACAGTCATCAATATGAGTCAGAAACATTTATTCTGTCAAAATGGACTACTAAGTGTAAATAGAACAATTATATTTAATTCAAAACCACTACTGGTCTTGACTGCTTCATAACATAAATGAAGGTTGTAATACCTGATCGTAATACCTGTGGTAAATTTGAGTTGACTTTGGATATCCTTATTGGGCTAATTGGGAACCATTGGCAAATTACACAATGTACATGGGACAATGTGTTAACTATAAATTGTAGACATGCTTATACAAATATTAAAAGCATTTAATGAGAACTAAAAGGTGTGCAACATGAAAAGATTGTCTCATATACATTGTGTAATTTATTGATAGTCCTTAACTAGCCCCGGAGATGGTCTCTCCAAAGTTAAATTAATTTTCCCACGGTCGCACATCAACCGGCTGAAGCTAATTAGCTAAATAAGTTGGCTAACTCGTCCCACCTACGAACACACACATGAGTCACCCACATCAAACCACCCCCTGAAACAAACTCACGTTTGAATTGTCATGGCCACTAACTAGCATTTCTCAATTAACCAAATCTCAAACGAGGCCAAATTATGAAGTGCAGTCACCCTTTAATCGCATATCAATTTTTTTAGACCAAAGTCTGTTTCCGCACACATTCCTTTGAGCTCACACACTCTTTGCTCTCGACAGCTAGCAACCTTTCTTGTGGTGGAGAAACCATCCACTATGCGTGCAGCTTTCAGCTACAAATGTTAAGGAAAACTTACATAAAGTTCAACCATAAACACTTTCTCAGGTATTTCTTTAGATCACAGCAAAAACGTATTTGCACAGAAGTAGCTAGTCAGTTATGCTAACATTAGCTAGCTGGCTAACCAAACAAGAATGTTTAGAATGCCATGGCTGATTGCCTCTAGATTCAACACTAATTTCCCACAATAATTAGAATTTAAACAGTACTTCAATTCCATTTAGCTATTGTTTTTGTTGTAGTTCTCAGGTCAAAAGATTTAAGCAAATGATCCCATTTCTAGTACAGTAGCAGCTTGTGACTAGTTCAACGTCGGGCATGGATAAGAAGTAGCCTAGGCAAGATCTAATAGCTGTATGATATTTTACATTTATATCACACGTGAGGCGAGTTACATTTACATTTAAGTCATTTAGCAGACGCTCTTATCCAGAGCGACTTACAAATTGGAAAGTTCATACATATTCATCCTGGTCCCCCCGTGGGGAATGAACCCACAACCCTGGCGTTGCAAGCGCCATGCTCTACCAACTGAGCCACACGGGACCACGAGTTCAACAAGGCTACTGTTTGTGGTGAACATGTTGCCAGAGTAACACTTTTAGTTGAATGAACATTGCAAAATGTTACGGTGAAGCATCAAACATTTACTTTTTGTAATGATTACTGTGACTTTTTAGCGACAATGTTCAAACTGAAAATGACTTCGCTATTCCTACTAAATATCGTGGAAAGTCTACATAGCCAATTTATATATTTTTTTTGTGGCAGTTAAATGGAAGAATGATGGAACCACCAAGACTCTTCCTCGAGCTGGATGCCCGACCAAACTGAGCAATCGAAGGAGAAGGGCCTTGGTCAGGGAGGTGACCAAGATCCCAATGGTCAATCTGGCAGAGCTCCAGAGTTCCTCTGTGGAGATGGGAGAACCTTCCAGAAGGACAACCAACTCTGCAGCACCACCAATCAGGCCTTTATGGTAGAGTGGCCAGACGGAAGCCACCCCTCAGTAAAAGGCACATGACAGCCCGCTTGGAATTTTCCAAAAGGCACCTAAAGACTCTCATACCATGAGAAACAAGATTCTCTGGTCTGATGAAACCAAGATTGAACTGAATGCCAAGCGCCACGTCCCTTGGAAACCTGGCACCATCCCTACGGATCAAGGGAAAGATGAACAGAGCAAAGTACAGAGAGATCCTTGATGAAAACCTGCTCAGGACCTCAGACTGGGGCGTGGCGAAGGTTCCCCATTCCAATAGGACAATGACCTTAAGCACACAGCCAAGACAACGCAGGAGTGGCTTCGGGACAAGTCTCTGAATGTCCTTAAGTGGCCCAGCCAGAGCCCGGACTTGAACCCAATCGAACATCTCTGGAGAGACCTGAAAAAAGCTGTGCAGCAACGCTCCCCATCCAACCTGACAGAGATTGAGAGGATCTGCAGAGAAGTATGGGAGAAACTCCCCAAATACAGGTGTGCCAAGCTTGTAGCGTCATACCCAAGAAGACTCCAGGCTTTACTCGCTGCCAAAGGTGCTTCAACAATGTACTGAGTTAAGGGTCTCAATACTTATGCAAATGTGAAAATTACAAAGCAAATAAAAACGTGATTTCTTCCCCTATAATCAAAATATATTATACTTAATTAGCGTCAAATTTGAACAATTTTTTAAAGTTACGATTAATCTCTGCGGTTAACTCGGTTCATTCTTTTAAATCATTTGACAGCCTTTATTTTAACAGCCTGAGGCAATCTGCACCGTTTCCCTACGTTCACTTTGTGTGTGCTTTCTCTAGGCTGAGAAAAACAGGGCTGCTGCCATGGCCAACAACCTGCAGAAGGGCAACGCTGGCCCGATGAGACTCTACGTCGGATCCTTACACTTTAACATCACAGAGGAGATGCTACGAGGAATATTTGAGCCTTTTGGAAAGGTGAGAGGCATTGTACAATGTACCATAGGCGTCGCATGAATTTCAACTTTGGGGAAGCTGTTTTTTCACACACACCACAAAATCACCTTTCTAATAACGCATTGCATGCATCCATCACATTTGCAGACTAACATAAGGTAAAATGCCTAATGTGATGAGTAGATTTGTGGACCGTAGGCCAAGTCATTGTTTTAAGTATATGTGACTCACTCAATGTTTGCAAAGATTACTGTTCTGAACAGAATGCAGGTGAGCGATTGCAGGTGTTAAAATTCTACATCACTGCAATAAAAATCTCTGGGAGGTGGTTTAGAGATGACAACCTAATCCAGAAGCATCCAGAAACATGTCTGTTCTACAAAATATATTCCCAAATATTTATTTTCTCTGTTAAGCTGTGTACACTGAACTGACATGCGTGAATGTTACTGACGAACGTCTCTTTGCGCAATACCAAGTGTCGGCTGGAGTGGTGTAAAGCGCACCGCCTTTGGACTCTGGAGCAGTGGAAACGCGTTCACTGGATGGTGATGAATCACGCTTCACCATCTGGCAGTCCGACAGAATAATCTGGGTTTGGCGGATGCCAGGAGAACGCTACCTGCCCCAATGCATAGTGCCAACTGTAAAGTTTGGTGGAGGAGGAATAGTGTTCTGGGGCTGTTTTTCATGGTTCGGGCTAGGCCCCCAGTGAAGGGAAATCTTTATGCAACAGCATACAATGAAATTCTAGATGATTCTGTGTTTCCAACTTTGTGGCAACAGTTTAGGGACGGTTCATTCCTGTTTTAGCATGACAATGCCCCCTTGTACAAAGTGAGGTCCATACAGAACTGGCCTGCACAGAGCCCTTATCTCAATCCCATCGAACACCTTTGGAATGAATTGCAATGCTGGCTGCGAGCCAGGCCTTACTGACACTACGATGTTCAGAAGAAGGGAATTAAATAGTCTATAATGTGGCGCTCATCTCAACTGTGTAGCCTACTGCAGCTGCTTGCAAAGCAATTCAAAGCCACTACTTTTAGCATTCAGGTCAGGATGTAACTTTCCAGTGCTACTATTTTTGCCATGTAATACTGTTATTAAAACAAAATCAGACAACCCCATAGTAGAATAGTTTACCTATTTACCTAGTCAGCTTGTTGTGTGTTCTGTAAGATGTATTCCTCTCGAGGCGCATTCAAGTTGCGATAGGGAGGCGAACCTGCATTCTGACAAGCAGTCAATGCACAACAATTCTTAATAAATGTACAAAATGATCCTCTTTCCCGAAAAGCATGATGGTCATCATCACTTTCTTACATGGAAGGGGAGGTTAACCCTGCTCCGTGTGTTGCATAGAGCAGACCTAGAGCTGAGCAGAAGTGTTTATTAGGATATGCATGCAGGGCCTGGGGAAAATATATTAACCCAATTCATCCAATTCTATGTCATTTCACATGACTGGAGACATGAGCATCTTTTTAATACCACAACATGACCGACAAGACAGGCTACCCGACAAACTGAGATAAATAAAAACGACCTAGTCTTGAATGCAACCAATAGCGTAGTCCTACAAAAAGAGGGGGGAGACAGATTGTAGGTCTACAATATATCAGTGCTATGTCGACTTTAATCTGTTATCCATTTCCTTCCACCAGATTGAGAGTATTCAGCTCATGATGGATAGTGAGACGGGGAGATCCAAAGGATATGGCTTCATCACTGTAAGTAGCGCATTCAATCCAGTCAATGGATGCACACAATACTATGATTATTGTGAATACTCAGAATAACAAAATGGTTCGATTAAAACGCTTACATGCTTTGCAAATAGAACAATTTCCCTTACAATCCGGTTTCCATGGACATATATTATAATCTGATGGGAAATAAACGTTATCACAACGACCATATTATTTATGGCTGGGAATTCCCAGGGTTCTCATTTATACGATGTTATCACGATAATTAGATGCTGATACGATATATATTGCGATTCTATATGTATTTAGATTGTATATGAACACTATTTATACAAAAGTATGTGGACACCCCTTCAAATTAGTGTATTTGGCTATTTCAATCGCACCCGTTGCTGACAGTTGCACACATGCAATCTCCATAGACAAACATTGGCAGTAGAATGGCCTTACTGAAGAGTTCATTGACTTTGAATGTGCCACCGTCATAGGATACCACCTTTCCAACAAGTTAGTTTGGCAAATTTCTGCCTTGCTAGAGCTTCCCGGTCAACTGTAAGTGCTGTTATTCTGAAGTGGAAACCTCTAGGAGCAACAACCGCTCCGACCGCGAAGTGGCAGGCCACACAAGCTCACAGAATGGGGGTGCTGAAGCGTGTAGCGCATAAAAATTGTATGACCTCAGTTGCAACACTCACTAACGAGTTCCAGACTGCCTCTGGAAGCAATGTCAGTACAATAACTGTTCGTCAAGAGCTTAATGAAATGGGTTTCTATGGCCGAGCAGCCGTCCACAAGCCTAAGATCACCATGCACAATGCCAAGTGTTGACTGGAGTGGAAACACGTTCTCTGGAGTGATGAATCACGCTTCACCATCTGGCAGTCCGACAGAAGAATCTGGGTTTGGCGGATGCCAGGAGAAGGTTACATGCCCCAATGCATAGTGGCAACTGTAAAGTTTGGTGGAGGAGGAATAATGGTCTAGGGGCTGTTTTTCATGGTTCGGGTTAGGCCCCCAGTGAAGGGAAATATTTAAGCTACAGCATACAACGACATCCTAGACTATTCTGTGCTTCCAACTTTGTGGCAACAGTTTGGGGAAGGCCCATTCCTGTTTAAGCATACCAATGCGCCTGTGCACAAAGCGAGGTCCAATCAGAACTGGCCTGCACAGAGCCCTGACCTCAACCCCATTGAACACCATTGGAATGCCGGCTGCGAGCCAGGCCTAATCGCCCAACATCAGTGCCGACCTCACTAATGCTTTTGTGGCTGAATGGAAGCAAATCCCCGCAGAATCGTTCCAACATCTAGTGGAAAGCCTTCCCAGAGAGTGGAGGCCATTATAGCAACAAAGGGGGGACCAACTCCATATTAATGCCCATGATTTTGGTATGAGATGTTCGACAAGCAGGTGTCCACATACCTTTGTCATGTAGTGTTTCACGATATATGTATTGCAATTCAATACTGCAGTTTTATTGCGGTTCAATGTTCCAAACATATTGCTAGTCTGTTGCGCTCATTGCGGTAAAACCATGTGCCGACATTATAAGCAAGAAAACATTGAATGTTGGGTTCAACTTGGCTTTCCATGGAATGCGTTCCATTATAACATGATTAGCTACCGCTACATGGACAGTGTGTTTGTGTCAGGAGCATCTTCCAGTATAAAAAAAAAAAAGAAAACGCCAAAAATGCATGTAGTCCATTTATAGAGCCCACATTATTCTCACATATTTTAGAATGTAATAATAATGTGATCGTCAATGCTTAATGCCATTGGGAAGAACATTCATTATTATTTTTGTTATTGCATACTTTTTTGCATGCATTTTTGGGTGGGCTGCTTTTTCTAAATTACTACAATTTAAATATATAATTGAGGTCCTTGAAAAGGACAATTAAGTACTTGAGAAACTCCTTGAATTTGACTCTTCAATGTCTTTATGAATCCTGATTAGTGTGCATGTAAACATAGTCAATTCATTTGCATGTGTTTTCTCTCCAGTTCTCAGACACAGAGTGTGCCAAGAAGGCTTTGGATCAGTTGAACGGCTTTGAGCTGGCTGGCCGGCCAATGAAGGTGGGCAATGTGACTGAGCGCACAGACGCCTCCACCGCCAGCTCCTTCCTGGACAGCGACGAGCTGGAGAGGACAGGCATCGACCTGGGCACCACTGGGCGCCTGCAGCTCATGGCCAGACTGGCTGAAGGTAAAGCGAGAAAGAGCCCAGGGCCTGTATTCACAAAATAATTTTGAGGACTCATGTAAAGGATGGTTCAAAATGTACAGAATGGGGATCTGCAAGGAAAGGGGGAGGGTCATGTCATTTGTAATTGATGAAAGCAATGTCAGCACAATAATAATTTCAACATTTCTCCGTGTTTTAGAATTAGCTTATTAGGCCTGATGCCGCCCGTCATCTCTGATTCTGAGCTGGGCACGCAATATCAAGTGCTCCTTTAGGGTATTTAGTGTGGTGTCAATGAAATGATCCATAGGCTATACGAAGTGCATGCTCGGAGAAGCAGAGAGCAAAGTAATATTTTCATGAAAACAAACTTAATTGAGTCATTTGCACTGCTGGTATGGCGTAAATAAAACGAGGCTGCGTTACACACTACAATGGATATTCCAACCCTGAGCCCGGACTGCTTTTTTGCGTGCTGCCTAACCAGTGGCTGTACAGTGTAGGCCTTCAGTGGCAGTTCAGGCGGAGAGACAAAGGTTTTTTCCCCAAATATAAAAAAAAAAGATCATTCTAAAAGCAATATCGTGCTCGCGGACTAGCCTATATATTCTGTTCAGTTTGAGAAGGAGAGCGCTTTAGATGGTAAGTAGGACCGGAGGTGAACTTTGATAGCTTGCTACTACTATAATTGATGTGATTTTAAAAAACAATGTTTCTTGCTCATGATGTATTTATCAGCGTTATTGACCTCACAATAAGCCAGATTCGAGTGGCGAAATCTATCGGAAATCGACAGCTCATCAAATCAAATTTTATTGGGCACATACACATATTTAGCAGATGTTATTGCTGGTGTAGGGAAATGCTTGTGTTCTAGCTCCAAAGGTGCAGTAATGTCTAACAATACACACATCTAAAAGTAAAAGAATGGAATTAAGAAATATAAATATTAGGACGAGCAATTTCAGAGGGCATTGAGTAGAATACAGTATATCACAAAAGTGAGTACACCCCTCACATTTTTGTAAATATTTGAGTATATCTTTTCATGTGACAACACTGAAGAAATGACACTTTGCTACAATGTAAAGTAGTGAGTGTACAGCTTATAACAGTGTAAATTTGCTGTCCCCTCAAAATAACTCAACACACAGCCATTAATGTCTAAACTGCTGGCAACAAAAGTGAGTACACCCCTAAGTGAAAATGTCCAAATTGGGCCCAAAGTGTCAATATTTTGTGGCCACCATCATTTTCCAGCACTGCCTTAATCCTCTTGGGCATGGAGTTCACCAGAGCTTCTCAGGTTGCCACTGGAGTCCTCTTCCACTGGTGGATGTTAGAGACCTTGCACTCCTCCACTTTCCATTTGAGGATGCCCCACAGATGCTCAATAGGGTTTAGGTCTAGAGACATGCTTGGCCAGTCCATCACCTTAACCCTCAGCTTCTTTAGCAAGGCAGTGGTCGTCTTGGAGGTGTGTTTGGGGTCGTTATCATGTTGGAATACTGCCCTGCGGCCCAGTCTCCGAAGGGAGGGGATCATGCTCTGCTTCATTATGTCACAGTACATGTTGGCATTCATGGTTCCCTCAATGAACTGTAGCTCCCCAGTGCCGGCAGCACTCATGCAGCCCCAGACCATGACACTCCCACCACCATGCTTGACTGTAGGCAAGACACACTTGTCTTTGTCCTCCTCACCTGGTTGCCGCCACACGTGCTTGACACCATCTGAACCAAATAAGTTTATCTTGGTCTCATCAGACCACAGGACATGGTTCCAGTAATCCATGTCCTTAGTCTGCTTGTCTTCAGCGAACTGTTTGCGGGCTTTCTTGTGCATCATCTTTAGAAGAGGCTTCCTTCTGGGACCACAGCCATGCAGACCAATTTGATGCAGTGTACGGCGTATGGTCTGAGCACTGACAGGCGGACCCCCCACCCCTTCAGCCTCTGCAGCAATGCTGGCAGCACTCATACGTCTATTTCCCAAAGACAACCTCTGGATATGACGCTGAGCACGTGCTCTCAACTTCTTTGGTCGACCATGGCGAGGCCTGTTCTGAGTGGAACCTGTCCAGTTAAACCGCTGTATGGTCTTGGCCACCGTGCTGCAGCTCAGTTTCAGGGTCTTGGCAGTCTTCTTATAGCCCAGGCCATCTTTATGTAGAGCAACAATTTTTTTTTTTTTTTAGCTCCTCAGAGAGTTCTTTACCATGAGGTGCCATGTTGAACTTCCAGTGACCAGTCAGTATGAGGGAGTGTGAGAGCGATGACACCAAATTTAACACACCTGCTCCCCATTCACACCTGAGACCTTGTAACACTAACGAGTCACATGACACCGGGGAGGGAACATGGCTAATTGGGCCCAATTTGGACATTTTCACTTAGAGGTGTACTCACTTTTGTTGCCAGCGGTTTAGACATTAATGGCTGTGTGTTTGAGTTATTTTGAGGGGACAGCAAATTTACACTGTCATACAAGCTGTACACTCACTACTTTAAATTGTAGCAACGTGTCATTTCTTCAGTGTTGTCACATGAAAAGATGTACTCAAATATTTACAAAAATGTGAGGGGTGTACTCACTTTTGTGATATACTGTACATATGAAATTAGTAAAACAGTATGTAAACATTATTAAAGTGATCAATGATAACAGTGCATTTGGAAAGTATTCAGACCCCTTGACTTTTTCCACATTTTGTTACGTTACAGCCTTATTATAAAATTGATTAAACACACAATACCCCAATAGCTACTTTCAGGTCTCTCCAGAGATGTTGGTTCGGGTTCAAGTACGGGTTCTGGCTGGGCCACTCAAGGACCTTCAGAGACTTGTCCCGAAGACACTCCTGCGTTGTCTTGGCTGTGTGCTTAGGGTCATTGTGCTATTGGAAGGTGAACCTTCACCCCAGTCTGAGGTCCTGAGCGCTTTGTAGCAGGTTTTCATCAAGGATCTGTCTGTACTTTGCTCCGTTCATCTTTCCCTTGATCCTGACTAGCAGGATGGAAGGAGGAGGCGCCGTCACAAGAAAGCCTATAACAACATGGACAGCTGTTCTACCATTTGCAGTACCATTAGAGACAGCTCCAAATTCACAGACTGCTAAATACTTTCATCCAAATACTCCTGCACCTTACAAACACAACTGCTGCCATTTTACCACTGCACTATTCAATTTATTTATGTTAGACACAACTGCACTGGACTTTATTCTTCATTTGGAACCCAATTTAGTACGTGTTTTTTATTTATTTATTCAGGGTCTGAGTGATATCGCATCTGTCATCTAATCAGTTGTCATAGTTTTCCTGTCTGGCTTCTGGGCCTTGCACAGCACCGAAACAGCTCTGTAACTTTAACCAAACTAACTACTGGTGGCTGCTGATTCTGGATCTCCTAGCATCCTCCTCCTCTTAGATCTCAGTGCTTCTTTTGACATCGTCGACCCTATCATCCTCTTGTGGTGTCTCAGAGAGCACACTACAGTCTCTGGAACTGCTCTAAACTGAATCTCTAATAGGAAGCAATACATCACTATTGAAGAGTCCAGATTGGAGGAGTTTGCAGTCACATGCGGTGTCCCACAGGGGTCTGTGCTGGGGCTTATCCTGTTTTTAATTGACACGCTCCCTCACGGCCAAATCCTCAAATTATAACATCAACTTCCACTGCTACGCTGACAATACCCCGGTCTACATTAATACCAAAACAGACACCATCTCTGCCCTTGCAAAACTCAGCAGCTGCCTAGAAGACATCAGGGCATGGATGAAAGACAACTTCCTTTAGCTGAATAGTAGAAAGACTGAGGCTATGCTTATTTGGGACACCCAAGCAGGTTACCAGTGCTGGAAACATCTGCCCTACAATCAATGGCCATCCACCTGTCATGTCCAATCTAAGAGTCAAGATAAAAACAAAATGTAAACCATAATTTTTGCACCTTTTAAAACATTGACCAGGTCATACCATCACTCTCCCAGCCAGATGCAGAGTAACCCATCCACGCCTTCATCTTCTCTTGCATCGTCTACGGCAATGCGCTGTTTGGGGGCATCCCAGCCAAATCCCTACAGAGGCTCCAGTTAATCCAGAATAGTGCTGCCAGGGTCCTTAACAAGAAGTCAGACCTCATCACCCTGATCCTGGTAAAATAACGGTAAAATAAAAATAAAATAAATAAATAAAAATCCTGGCCCAAACCACTGGCTACCAGTCAACTACAGGATCAACTTTAAAATGCTCTCATATTTGTGTTTGATGCCCTGACTGAATCGGCCACCTCATCCCAATCAGTGAGCCACCTAGCACTCTCCACTCCAGCCACTCCCTACTGCTTCAAGTCCCCAAGACACATCTCCGAACTATGGAGGACTGAGCCTTCTGCTTCCTTTCCTCTGGCCTATGCAATGCTGTCCCTGAGCATCTGAAATTCGCTCTGAACTTTTAAAACAGGCCTTAAAACCCACTTCTACACTCTTTCCTAGTCTTAATCTAAAACATAGTATTTAGCACCTAGTACGCTATTGCTATTTTACCAGCCTTCATTCTAAATTTGTTGTTTTTATTGTAAATAATTATAAGAACTCTAATGAAAAGCGCTATACAAATTACATGTATTTTATTATTATATCAGTTCAGTAAAGTTTCTGTACCAGTTCAGTTAAATAAAATAAAATAAAAAGTATACCAGTTTCATATAGATTGCAAATAGTTGGGAAGAGATTTTCGATGTACCGATTCCATGGCACGTGGTAAAACTTCTTTGGGGTATGGGGCAGTATTTTCACGTCTGGATGAAAAGCATGCCCAGAGTAAACGGCCTGTTCCTCAGGCTCAGAGGCTAAGATATGCATATTATTAGAATATTTGGATAAAAACACTGAAGTTTCTAAAACTGTCTGAATGATGTCTGTGAGTATAACAGAACTCATATGGCAGGCAGAAACCTGAGAAAAAAATCCAACCAGGAAGTGGGAAATCTGAGGTTGGTTGATTTTTAACTCAGCTCCTATTGAAGATACAGTGGGATATTTAGTACTGTTGCACTTCCTAAGGCTTCCACTAGATGTCAACAGTCTTTAGAACCTTGTCTAATGCTTCTACTGTGAAGTGGGGGCGAATGAGAGGGGATTGAGTAAGGTCTATCATGAGCTGACCATGCACTGACCATGCGCGTTCATGTGAGAGCGAGCTCTGTTCCATCGCACTTCTGAAGACAAAGGAATTCTCCGGTTGGAACATTATTGAAGAATTATGTTAAACATCCTAAAGATTGATTCAATACTTCGTTTGTCATGTTTTTACGGACTGGAATTTAACTTTTTTAACTTTTCGTCCGTACTTTCCGCTGGACTTGCCCGCGCGTCGTGAGTTTGGAAAATGTACTGAACGCTAGAACAACAAGGAGGAATTTGGACATAAATGATGGACATTATCAAACAAAACAAACATTTATTGTGGAACTGGGAGTGTATTCTGATGAAGATCATCAAAGGTAAGTGAATGTTTATAATGTTATTCTGACTTCTGTTGACTGCACAATATGGCGGAAATATTTGTGTCTTGATTGAGCTCTGAGCGCCGACCTCAGACTATTTGCATGGTTTGCTTTTTCCGTAAAGCTTTTTTGAAATCTGACACAGCGGTTGCATTAAGGAGAAGTGCATCTAAAATTCCATGCATAACAGTTGTATCTTTTAGCAATGTTTATTATGAGTATTCCTGTAAATTGATGTGGTTCTCTGCAAAATCAAAGGATGTTTTGGAACTTCTGAACGTAAGGCGCCAATGTAATTTTTTTTATATAAATATGAACTTTACCGAACAAAACATACATGTATTGTGTAACATGAAGTCCTATGAGTGTCATCTGATGAAGATCATCAAAGGTTAGTGATTAATTTGGCCTATGTTTCTGCTTTTCGTGAATCCTCTCTTTGGCTGGAAAAATGGCTGTGTTATTCTGTGAATAGGCACTCGCCTAACATAATCGTTTGGTTTGCTTTCGTCGTAAAGCCTTTTTGAAATCGGGCACTGGCTGGATTTACAACAAGTGTATCTTTAAAATGGTGTAAAATACATGTATGTTTGAGGAATTTTAATTATGGGATTTCTGTTGTTTTGAATTTGGCGCCCTGCAGTTTCACTGGCTGTTGAAGAGGTGGGACGCTACCGTCTCACGTACCCTAGAGAGGTTAAGTGCCTTTTGGCAAACTCCAAGAGGATTTTCATGTGTCTTTTACTGATGAGTGGCTTCTATCTGGCCACTCTACCATGAAGGCCTGATTGGTGGAGTGCTGCAGAGATGGTTGTCCTTTTGTAATATTCTCCCATCTCCACAGAAGAAGTCTAGAGCTCTGTCAGAGTGACCGTCCCCCGATTGCTCAGTTTGGCCGGGTGGCCAGCTCGAGGAAGAGTCTTGGTGTTGGTGTCTCTGAGCTCTATGGACAATTCCTTTGACCTCATCGCTTGGTTTTTGCTCTGACATTTACTGTCAGCTGTGGGACCTTATATGTGACCAACAGGCTCAAATCGGTCTTATGTAGCAAAATTTTGTTTTTTACTTTGAGCTACAAAATGGAATATCATACACTGCATTTTTGAGGAACGATGGGAAAGTAATTCTGCTTTGAAAGCTGATAAACTTGTAAAATCATTTTTGAGAAAATGGCCTTTGAATGTTTTGGTACCTACTGGAGAGCTCTCCTTTGTCTACACCCATTCAGCATTGTTCACACCCTCTTAAGCCAGCCCTACCCATCGCTATAAGGATTCACATGTGAGCTCATGTGCTAAACAGTTTAGTAAAGATTAAGACTAAAAGTAGTAGCCTACAATAAGGAAAAATTAGAGGTAAACAAAGTGTCCAGATAAAAATCATTTATAGATATTAGATGACGCTTACCCAGACACACTTGTCTAAATTTGATGGGTCATGTGAAAGAAATGCTTTATAACCTCCAGCCACATTTTGCCAAGTGGATGGGTCTCTACATAAGGTGTAAACGGTACAGCCAAATGGTTACTTGCATAGTAGCAATATCAGAAATAGATACTGTATATATATTTTTTTATATTGACACCATGTACAAGAACAATATCAGTGATAGATGAGTAGTAGTAGTTATATGCATACAATCAGGGGTAAAGTGGCTAAGCAGCAGGATAAAAAAATAAAAAATAATTTTAGCAGCAACGTATGAAATCAAATTTTATTGGTCACATACACTTGTTTAGCAGATGTTATTGTGGGTGTAGCGAAATGCTTGTGTTTCTAGCTCAGACAGTGCAGTAATATCTAACAATTTCACCACATATACCCAATAAACACAAATTTAAGTAATGGAATTAAGAGTATATAAATATATGGACGAGCAATGTCAGAGCGGCACAGACTAAGATACAGTAGAATAGAATACAGTATATACATATGAGATGAGTAAAGCTGTATGTGAACATTATTAAAGTGACTAGTGTTTCATTTATTAAAGTGGCCAGTGTATTCAAGTCTATAGGCGGCAGACTCTAATGTGATAGTGATGGCAAATGTGCTAGTGATGGCCTAATGGTGTGTGTGTGTTAGGAGAGAGTCTTTTGAATAGAGGCACTGCAGATAGTGCTGATGACGGGTCCCTCCGAACCACACATGAACAAGGGAATCTATATTCGGAGAGCCTGTTTCTGTCCTGCCCGTGACTTTGGTGAAGGGCATTTGATGTCCATATCCTCTTCGTTGCAAAACTCCCTGATGATCTCCAGAAACATATGTTTGTCTAGCTGTGTCCAGTCCAGGTGGTGCTTGTACAGGCAGACCATCTATGGGAGGGAGGATGTCAGCGTTGCACAGCAGCTGAAACCTGGTCCGACTGAGTTGGAACACTCCTTGCTGTCAACAACACCAGGCTCCAGAGCATCGATGCTGTAAAACAGGAAATAGCAAAAACATGTAGGACATTACAATTCATGACAGTACAACATGACAGTACAACATCAATTCACCGCCCAAGTTTAAATAATAAGAATAACCTCATAATGCAATGAAAATGATATTCAGCTGAAGTGCTGGTACTGCTCGAACTGTGGCATCAGCCTGAAGTACGGAGTCAGGTGTTGTTGCCAGCCGTAGCTTTCCACCAGCACCGTACCATCCTCCAGTCCAACCAGCTGTGGGATGTTGACACCTGTCACAGTGCTGTCCTTCACAACACCAGCAATCTCAGACAGTGTTCACTGGTCTTTCTGAAGTGCTGCTTGATGGGGCCAAAGCACCAGTCAGCGAGCAAACTTGATGTGGCCTGTGATCAGGAAGTGAAGGTCCAGACTGTTGGAGCTTGTGTGTGGTCCGCCAGGCACAAAACCAGAGCACAATTAAAACAATGAAAACGTAAATTAAATAATGAAAACGTGTTGTTCATGCTTTTACATACCAAGTGTTGTCATCGATTCCTTGTAGAGACACACTGCTGCTTTTGTCACATGGGATGGCAGCAGCTTTCCACCAAAGTGTTTGTGTCCTGGGAGGAGAGTCAGGCGTGTTCTACTAATGCTGAAAGACAAATTCCAGATACAAATATTTTCGCATTATTAGCCGTAATCACCGTCAGACACACCTGGCTAACTTGGTGGATCATCTGGCGAGGTGGAGTCTTTTGTTTGTTTAGACATGCTAGCTAAACAGTGAACCCTAATCCATAGAGTACTAGCAAGACAAACCAATTGTCATAGCTAGCTAAAGTTAACAAAATAGGTTCTATTTTTTCATATTCTTGCATACTGAAGTCTTTTGTTTGGCCCTAATGTGTCTGATACACTTTTTTTTTTTTTTACCATCACCCACTATCCTGGCACTACGTCATGTCCCCCCTCGGGTGTTATTCCCCACGCCTCTCTTACTTACTTGTATGCAATAGTTAACCTCACTAGGGTATGTGGGACGCTAGCGTCCCACCTCGTCAACAGCCAGTGAAAGTGCAGGGCGTTAAGTTGAAAACAACAGAAATCCCATAATTAAAATTCCTCAAACATACAAGTATTTTCCACCATTTTAAAGATACACTTGTTGTAAATCCAGCCACAGTGTCTGATTTCAAAAAGGCTTTACGACGAAAGCACACCAAACAATTGTTAGGTCAGAGCCAAGTCACAGAAAAACACAGCCATTTTTCCAGCCAAAGAGAGGAGTCACAAAAGCAGAAATAGAGATAAAATTAATCACTAACCTTTGATCTTCATCAGATGACACTCATAGGACTTCGTGTTACACAATGCATGTATGTTTTGTTCGGTCAAGTTCATATTTATATCCAAAAATCTCAGTTTACATTGGCGCGATATGTTCAGTAGTTCCAAAACATGTTAACCGCGTCGTGAAATCCTTAGCAACAAAACTTTTTAGTTCTGATCAAAATCGATTTAATGAAACAATTTTAGTATAAACAACAAACCGAGTGTAGACAGTACAATGTTCTGTTGCGTACTCTGATGACATATCTGATAACGTATATCCGGCTCTCAAAATACACAGATAATTTACAGGGGATGCTCAAAGACGATCTGGGCTTTATAATACTCTAATGTACTTGTCCTCTTGCTTAGTTGTGCACCGGGGCCTCCCACTCCTCTTTCTATTATGGTTAGAGCCAGTTTGCTCTGTTCTGTGAAGGGAGTAGTACACAGCGTTGTACGAGATCTTCAGTTTCTTGGCAATTTCTCGCATGAATAGCCTTCATTTCTCAGAACAAGAATAGATTGACGAGTTTCTGAAGAAAGTTCTTTGTTTCTGGCCATTTTGAGCCTGTAATCGAACCCACAATTGCGGATGCTCCAGATACTCAACTAGTCTAAAGAAGGTCAGTTTTATTGCTTCTTTAATTAGCACAACAGTTTTCAGCTGTGCTATCATAATTGCAAAAGGGTTTTCTAATGATCAATTATCCTTTTAAAATGATAAACTTGGATTAACTAACACAACGTGCCATTGGAACACAGGAGTGATGGTTGCTGGTAATGGCCCTCTATACGCCTATGTAGATATTCCATAAAAAAATCTGCTATTTCCAACTACAATAGTCATTTACAACATTAACAACGTCTACACTGTATTTCTGATCAATTTGATGTTATTTTAATGGACAAAAAATGTGCTTTTCTTTCAAAAACAAGGACATTTCTAAGTGACCACAAACTTTTGAACGGTAGTGGATGTGGATACCAAAATATGTTTCAATTTCAACCGTTTTCTGGAAGAAATTGTGCATTATTTGGAAAAAGTGCAAGGGTGCCAATATCTTTTCAACAGAAAATAAATCTTCTCTTGGTCGGATTTGAGTTGAGCTAGCTAGCCCAGTTTGAATGCAAATCCGAGGTTCAGTATTTTTGGGCTGGTTTCTAAGGTTATTTTGGTGTGGCAGGTAACCTAGTGGTTAGAGCGTTGGGCCTGTAACCGAAAGGTTGCTGGATCGAATCCCAGAGCTGACAAGGCAAAATTCTGTCGTTCTGCACCTGAACTAGGCAGTTAACCCACTTGCCTAGTTCAATGAAGGTTGAAAAAATAATAATAATGTTTTCTGTTTTTGCCTGTTGGCTCGCCAAAGTTCCCAATTTCTTTGTGTTTGATTGCGCAGCTGCCATAACTGTAAGCTATACACTAGCGAAAGCGAAGACTCTATGGCCCGAATATATTAAATTGCGTCAGCTGAGCTCATAGTGGAACTCATCATTCATTACGTTATTCAGTATGCGCAGCACTAAATCTGGTGGGAAAACTGACAGGGAAAATGAATGGAGCCGTTTCCACGCAGGCTGGTGGCGCAAAATGATCCCAGATGAAACACATTGGCGACTTATTATAGCTTTTGAGCGTTAAAAAATACTAAAAGCTACATAATTCAGCTTTAAGAACCGTATCATAAAGTGTGAACAAGGACGTATGTCGAGCCCAATGTCTTCTGTCTTTCAGGCACGGGACTGCAGATTCCCCCAGCAGCACAGCAAGCCCTGCAGATGAGTGGGGCCATTGCTATTGGTGCCATGGCCGCTGTATCAGGTAATAAAAGGATGATCAATTGGACAAGCCTATCTGACTGCCATGATTGCTTTTCTCTAAGCTATTTGGAGAAGGCCGATATCATCCAGCATTGATCAAATCTGTTGGTTTGCAAGTAAGACACTGATTGGTTGATTTGGTGCGAGGAGCTGGTCTGTTGTGAGACTCGTGTCAGAATTGGGCTGGGTTGAACATACATTTATTCATGTTTCTTATTATTTATTGAACATTTCTAGCACATAGTTCAGTTAGTGTGATGTGTTTTGACACTTTCTTTTTAAACTTTTAGCTGCCATGAATCCTGCTATGAACATGAATATGAACATGAATACAGCGATGAAACTACCCTCACAGCCACTTGCTACACACTGTTTCCAGCTGTCTAACATGTTCAACCCTCAGTCGTAAGTATTTAACATTTAATCAAGTTCAATCTAGCGTATTTGTATCCCAAGGGGGCCAGCTGATGAAAGTACACAAACTTAAGACTTCTTAGACCTTAAGATGTTATTTGTTCCCATAGACTGGTTCCCAATCACTAGTCCATTGTGGGTGATACTTTTCCATCTGATTTTACAGTGAAGATAACCCAGGCTGGGATGTTGACATTCAGCATGATGTCATTGAGGAATGCAACAAACATGGAGGAGTTGTGCACATATACCTTGACAAGAATTCCACTGAAGTAAGACTTTTAAGTGTATTTGAATGGTTTTGAAATGGTGGCCATCTTAAATAGCAACTCATTAAAGTTATTATCATTTTTTTTTAGGGCAACGTGTATGTGAAATGTCCATCCCTTCCTGCTGCCATGGCTGCAGTAAACGCATTACATGGTCGATATTTTGCAGGTAAGAGGGACTGACTAAAGAATGTGGTACTCAATTATGAATTGTCATTGACGCAGTCATTTAAAAAATATATATATATGTTTTGTCTAAACTGTCATCATTTCCTTAACATTTTCTTCACAGGTAAAATGATCACAGCGGCATACGTCCCTCTCCCAACATATCACAAACTTTTCCCTGACTCTGTGAAGGCTATCCAGCTCCTGATCCCTCCTGCTCTCCGATGATCTCCCACAGCAAGACACGAAAAACCCAGATTGGTGGGACACTGTATAATAGATTTCTTTTCCCCCTTCAATTTTCTCTCTTTAAAAGTTAGACTTTTTACAGTCTGTGGTTGTTTTTTCATTCCTGCAAGTTATGGCAGTATGTCTTTCTTTTATGTTAGTAGATGAAGTAAAATCATTTTTTCCCCCCGCAACATGTTTTGTTGGCTTTCCATACGTTGGCTTTCCATACGCAAAAATAATCAAAGCTTTACTTGCATAGTCACATCCAAACATGTGTTGGGCATTGAGGGTGGAGTTTCAGCCAGTCTAATAAAGGGATTGTAGTCCCAGAAGAGTTTTATTGGTTGAGCTGGACAATTTACCATTTTATATTTTGTAAAGCTTATTCTTGTTCATACATTCTTGTGCTTGAAAGCTTTGACGGGCATGTTTTCCCTGATGAAGTATACAACTTACAGTTGAAATCGGGAGTTTACATACACTTAGGTTGGAGTCATTAAAACTCGTTTTTCAACCACTCCACAAATTTCTTGTTAACAAAAAAAAATGATAGACCTTCACAAGTCTGGTTTATCTTTGGGAGCAATTTCCAACAAAATAGATGGAATCATGAGGGAGGAAAATTGCGGATATATTGAAGCAACATCTCAAGACATCCGTCAGGAAGTTAAAGCTTGGTCGGAAATGGGTCTTCCAAATGGACATTGACCCCCAAGCATACTTCCAAAGTTGTGGCAAAATGGCTTAAGGTCAACAATGTATTGGAGTGGTCATCACAAAGCCCTGAACTCCATCCTATAGAAAATTTGTGGGCAGAACTGAAAAAGCGTGTGTGAGTAAGGAGGACTGCAAACCTGACTCAGTTACACCATTTCTGTCGGGAGTAATGGGCCAAAATTCACCCAACTTATTGTGGGAAGCTTGTGGAAGCCTACCTGAAACATTTGATCCAAGTTAAACAATTTAAAGGCAATGCTACCAAATACTAATTGAGTGTATATAAACTTCTAACCCACTGGGAATGTGATGAAAGAAATAAAGCTGAAATAAATCATTCTCTACTATTATTCTGACATTTGTGGTGATCCTAACTGACCTAAGACGGGGACTTTTTACGAGGATTAAATGTCAGGAATTGTATAAACTGAGTTTAAATGTATTTGGCCAAGGTGTATGTAAACTTCCAACTTCAACTGTAGATACCCAGACATAAGAAAAGAGGATAATGAATCTTTTTGGAGAGCAAAAATAAAATTCAAACATTGCAGTTTCGTTTATACATCAGAATATTATTCAATGTTTTAAGCTCCATGAGCTCTGGAAACGTAATGACTGATTTCATTTGTGGTCGTTTAGAGACTATTTGGTTTTTCAGTATGTTTTCTAATCAAGATTAGATTTTATTAAAATGTATTTTAGTTACACTCAAGTAGTTTCTTTCCTTGCTCAATACTGTCTGTAGCACATCATTCTAGTATCCTCCCATTTGGTATAAGCATACATAATATACCCACAAAATACACTGCTCAAAAAAATAAAGGGAACACTTAAACAACACAATGTAACTCCAAGTCAATCAGACTTCTGTGAAATCAAACTGTCCACTTAGGAAGCAACACTGATTGACAATAAATTGCACATGCTGTTGTGCAAATGTGGAATAGACAACCTCCAGCAGTGGTCTGCTGGAGGTCATTTTGCAGGGCTCTGGCAATGCTACTCCTTGCACAAAGGCGGAGGTAGCGGTCCTGCTGCTGGGTTGTTGCCCTCCTACGGCCTCCTCCACGTCTCCTGATGTACTGGCCTGTCTCCTGGTAGCGCCTCCATGCTCTGGACACTACGCTGACAGACACAGCAAACCTTCTTGCCACAGCTCGCATTGATGTGCCATCCTGGAGGAGCTGCACTACCTGAGCCACTTGTGTGGGTTGTAGACTCCGTCTCATGTTACCACTAGAGTGAGAGCACCGCCAGCATTCAAAAGTGACGAAAACATCAGCCAGGAAGCATAGGAACTGAGAAGTGGTCTGTGGTCACCACCTGCAGAATCACTCCTTTATTGGGGGTGTCTTGCTAATTGCCTATAATTTCCACCTTTTGTCTATTCGATTTGCACAACAGCATGTGCAATTTATTGTCAATCAGTGTTGCTTCCTAAGTGGACAGTTTGATTTCACAGAAGTGTGATTGACTTGGAGTTACATTGTGTTGTTTAAGTGTTCCCTTTATTTTTTTGAGCAGTGTATATACACTTCTAAGAAAATCAAAAACTTAATTGGAAAGAATGTCAATGCTGATGAGACATAGAATCCCAAAGATGCAAAACTCGAGCTACGTATTTACTGGTCAGCCGAACAGGCAATATTGAACTGACTGTTATAAAAATAACTTCTGTAGGCAACAGACTAACGTAGAGGTTGCTTTAAAGGGGCAATCTGCGAATATAACTTAGCTTAGTTCAACTGTCATGCCCCATCCCTCATCTCTTTACCAAAACGGTGCTGGGGTGAAACATTTTGTGAGGAAAAAAAACTTGTGAAAAAGCAATATTCGGCTAAACAGTTAAAGCATGTTAACACAATTTAAGGTTTTCCACAAAATGTACTCTGTTCATTTCAAAGTAACAAACATTTCAGTATTACAAACAACTTCCATTACCAACTTATCTGAGATCCTACTGTAATTAAGCTTTGGTATGAATTTGGAGCAAAACTGGACTCTATTTAGGCCGTCATTGTAAATAAGAATTTGTTCTTAACTGAATTGCCTAGTTAAATAAAGGTTCAATAAATAAATAAAAAAATGTAATAAATAAAAATATATATATATTAACAAACCTAGCGCAATGGTCAGTCTTACCGCAGCACTGTCGAGTTGTGGGTGTCAAATATATTTTCTTTTTTCAAAGCGGGAATCATGGGCGCAATAGTTAGTTTGACGAGGGCTTGACCACTTACAGGTCAATGAACGTCCTCTATGGCTTACAGTTTTTATTTATCACTTTGGTGCAATTTTCACAACTCTTCACTAAAAACTCAAAACAGATAATCGAAAAGGCAGTTGCTTCAAAACTCACTTTTTCTCAACTTAATCAGTGTTTCATCTAGAAATACATGTTTCACATTGCAATACCGGATCATATAAAGTAATTGCCTCGAATGTACTACTATGATGATTTAACTTCAAATGAAATCAAAGTTTATTGGTTGCATTCAGAGATTAGCTGGTTTTGCAGCAGGTGCTGTGAAATGCTTGTGTTTCTAGCTCCTACAGTGCAGTAACACAATATCAATACAATATCAATATGCAAATAATCCAGAAATTCCACACTGCTTTCCTAAAATTTAATTGGCCAATACAGTACTGTAATACTGTAATATATGCAATTTACGTAGCAGACACATTTATCCAAGTGATAACAATCCACCATTTTGGTATGTGACCCCAGTTGGATTCAAACCCACAACTCTGGTGTTGCTAGTGCCATGCTCTTATCTACTGAGTCACATACAGACCACTACAATACATGCAGTGTCTTCAGAAAGTATTCATACCCCTTGACTTATTCCACATTTTCTTGTGTTACAGCCTGAGTTCAAAATGGATTAAATATATTTTTGTTTCTCCACCCATCTACACACTACCCCATAATGACAAAGTGAAAACATGGTTTTCATAAATGTTAGCAAATTTATTGAGAATGAAATAGAGAAATATCGAATTTACATACAGTAACAGTCAAACGTTTTTCTTTATTTTTACTATTTTCTACATTGTAGAATAATAGTGAAGACATCCAAACTATGAAATAACACATATGGAATCATGTAGTAACCAAAAAAGTGTTAAACAAATCAAAATATATTCAAAGTAGCCACCCTTTGCCTTGATGACAACTTTGTACACTCTTGGCATTCTCTCAACCAGCTTCATGAGGAAGCTGGAATGCATTTCGATTAACATGTGTGCCTTCTTAAAAGTTCATTTGTGGAATTTCTTTCATTCTTAATATGTTTGAGCCAGTCAGATCTGTTGTGACAAGGTAGGGGTGGTATACCGAAGATAGCCCTATTTGGTAAAATACCAAGTCCATATTATGGCAAGAACAGCTCAAATAAGCAAAGACAAACGACAGTCCATCCTTACTTTAAGACATGAAGGTTAGTCAATCTGGAAATTTCAAGAACTTTAAAAGTTTCTTCAAGTGCAGTCGCAAAAACCATCAAGCACTAGGATGAAACTGGCTCCAATGAGAACTGCCACAGGAAAGGAAGACACCTCTGCTGCAGAGGACAAGTTCATTAGAGTTCATTAGAGTTACCAGCCTCAGAAATTTCAGCCAAATAAATGCCTCACAGAGTTCAAATAACAGACACATCTCAACATCAACTGTTCAGAGGAGACTGCGTGAATCAGGCCTTCATGGTCGAATTGCTGCAAAGAAACCACTACTAAAGGACACCAATAAGAAGAAGAGACTTGCTTGGGCCAAGAAACACGAGTAATGGACATTATTCCCAAGGCAATCTCTCCTTGGGTCTGGAGTCCAAATTTGAGATATTTGGTTCCAACCGCCGTGTCTTTGAGAGACGCAGAGTTGATGGATGATCTCCATGTGTGTGGTTCGGACCGTGAAGCATGGAAGAGGAGGTGTGATGGTGCTTTGCTGGTGACACTGTCAGTGATTTATTTAGAATTCAAGGCACACTTCACCAACATGGCTACCACAGCATTCTGCAGCGATACGCCACCCCATCTGGTTTGCGCTTAGTGGGACTTTTATTTGTTTTTCAACAGGAAAATAACCCAAAACACACCTCCAGGCTGTGTAAGGGCTATTTGACCAAGACGGAGAGTGATGGAGTGCCGCATCCGATGACCTGGCATCCACAATCACCCGACCTCAACCCAATTGAGATGGTTTGGGATGAGTTGGACTGCAGAGTGAAGGAAAAGCAGCCAACAACTGCTCAGCATATGTGGGAACTCCTTCAAGACTGTTGGAAAAGCATTCCAGGTGACTACCTCAAGAAACTAGTTGAGAGAATGCAAAGCTGTCATCAAGGCAAAGGGTGGCTTCTTTGAAGAATCTAAAATACATTTTCATTTGTTTAACACTTTTTTGGTTACTACATGATAACATGTGTAATTTGATAGTTTTGATGTCTACTAATATTCTACAATGTCTAAAATAGTGAAAATAAAGAAAATCCCTTCAATGAGTAGGTGTGTAAAAATTATTGACTGGTAGTGTAAGTATTCACACCCCTAAGTCAATACTTTGTAGAACCACCTTTGGTGGCGATTACAGCTGTTAATCTTTCTGCATATGTGTCTAAAAGCTTTCCACAACTGGATTGTGCAATATTTTCCCATTATTCTTTTCAAAATTCTTTCAGCTCTGTTAAATATGTTGTTGATCATAGCTAGACAACCATTTTCAGATCTTGCCTTAGACTTTTAGGTAGATTTAAGTCAAAACTGTAACTCGGCCACTCAGGAACATTCACTGTCTTCTTGGTAAGCAACTCCAGTGTAGATTTGGCCTTGTGTTTTAGGTTGTTGTCCTGCTGAAAGGTGAATTCATCTCCCAGTGTCTGGCAGACTGAACCAGGTTTTCCTCTAGGAGTTTGCATGTGCTTTGCTCCATTCTGTTTCTTTTTTTATCCTGAAACTCCCCCTGAAACACTCCACGATTACAAGCATACCCATACCATGATGCAGCCCCCATTATGCTTGAAAATAGAAGAGTGGTACTCAGTAATGTGTTGTATTAGATTTGCCCCAAACATAACACTTTGTATTCAGGACAAAAAGTCAATTGCCCTTCCACATTTTTTGCAGTACTATTTTAGCGCCTTCTTTGCAAACAGGATGCATTTTTTAAAATATTTTTTCTTTTGTACAGGCTTCCTTTTTTCACTCTGTCAATAAGGTTAGTATTCTGGAGTAACTACAATTTTGTTGATCCATCCTCAGTTTTCTCCTATCACAGCCATTAAACTACTTACAGGCCTCATGGTGAAATCCCTGAGTGGTTTCCTTCCTCTCTGGCAACTGAGTCAGAAAGGACCCCTGTATCTTTGTAGTGACTGGGTGTATTGATATACCATCCAAAGTGTAATTGATAACTTCACCATGATCAAAGGGATTTTTAATGTTGTTTATTAACATTAATAGGTGTTGTTTTTTTGCGACGCATTTGAAAACCTTACTTGTCTCTGTAGTTGAATCTGTGTTTTAAATTCACTGCTCGACTGAGGGACCTTATAGATAATTGTATGTGTGGGGTACAGGGTTTAATAGGCGACCAATCAGCCTGTTACCAACCCTTAGTAAACTTATCGAAAAAATTGTGTTTGACCAGATACAATGCTATTTTACAGTAAACAAATTGACAACAACATTTCAGCATGCTTATAGGGAAGGACACTCAACAAGCACTTATACAAATGACTGATGATTGGCTGAGAGAAATTGACGATAAAATAATTGTGGGGGCTGTCTTGTTAGACTTAAGTGCATTTTTTGACATTAAACATAGTCTACTGCTGTAAAAACGTATGTGTTATGGCTTTACACCACCTGCTATAATGTGACTAAAGAGTTACTTGTCTAACAGAACACAGAGTGTGTTCTTTAATGGAAGCCTATCAAATATAATCCAGTTAGAATCAGGAATTCCACAGGGTAGGCCCCATGCTTTTTTGATTTTTTACTAACGACTTTGAGTAAAGCCAGAGTTTCTATGTATGCGGATGACTCAGCACTATACACGTCAGCTACTACAGCGACTGAAATGATTGCAACACTCAACAAAGATCTGCAGTTAGTTTCAGTGGGTGGCAAGGAATAAGTTAGCCCTAAATATTTCTAAAACTAAAAGCATTGTGTTTGGAACAAAACACTCACTAAACCCTACACCTCAACTAAATCGTGTAATAAATCATGTGGAAATTGAGCAAGTTGAGATGACTAAACTGCTTGGAGTAACCCTAGATTGTAAACTGTCATGGTCAAAAAATTGATGCAGTAGTAGCTAAGATGGGAGAAGTCTGTCTATAATAAAGTGATGCTTTGCCTTCTTAACAACACTATCAACAAGACAGATTCTTCAGGCCCTAGTTGTCGCACCTTGACTACTGTTAAGTCGTGTGGTCAGGTGCCACAAAAAAGGACTTAGTAGAATTGCAATTGGCTCAGAACAGGGCAGCACGGCTGGCCCTCGGATGTACACAGAGAGCTAATATTAATAATATGCATGTCAATCTCTCCTGGCTGAAAGTGGAGGAGAGATTGACTTCATCGCTACTTTTATTTATGAGAGGCATTGACATGTTGAAAGCACCAAGCTGTCTTTCTAAACTACTGGCACACAGCTCGGGACACCCATGCATACCCCACAAGACATGCCACAAGAGGTCTCTTCACAGTCCCCAAGTCCAGAACAGACTATTGGAGCCACATAGTACTACATAGAGCCATGACTACATGGAACTCTATTCCACATCAAGTAACTGACGCAAGCAGTAAAATTTGATTTAAAAAAACAGATTAAAAAAACACCTTATGAAACAGCGGGGACTGTGAAGCAACACAAACACTGGCACAGACACACACATGGATTTACTAATGTTGATATGTGGTAGTGGTGGAGTAGTGGCCTGAGGGCACACAGTGTGTTGGGAAGTTTGTGAATGTATTGTAATGTTTTAAAATTGTATAAACTGCCTTAATTTTGCTGGACCCCAGGAAGAGTAGTTGCTGCTTTGGCAGCAGCTAATGGGGATCCATAATAAATACAAATACAGATGAAGTAGTCATTCAAAAAGCATGTTAAACAGTATTATTGCACACAGAGTGAGTCCATGCAATTAGTATGTGACTTGTTAAGCACATTTTTACTCCTGAACTTATTTAAGCTTGCCATAACAAAGGGGTTAAATACTTATTGACTTGGGACATTTCAGCTTTACATTTTTATTAATTTGTAAAAAGGAAAAACATAATTCCACTTTGGTATTGTATGTAGGCCAGTGACAAAAAAAAATCTCAATGTTATCCATTTTAAATTCAGTCTGTTACACAACAAAATGTGGAAAAAGTTTTAGGGGCTCCCGAGTGACGCAGCGGTCTAAGGCACTGCATCTCAGTCCTAGAGGTGTCACTTCAGACCCTGGTTTGATTCCAGGTTCACAACTGGCCGTGATTGGGATAGGACGGTGTACAATTGTCCCAGCATCATCCGGGTTATGGTTTGGTCGGGGTAGGCCGTCATTGTAAATAAGAATTTGTTCTTAATGGACATTTTGTTACGTTACAGCCTTTTTATAAAATTGATTAAATAAAACAAAGCCTTATCAATCTACACACAATACCCCATAATGGAAAAGCAAAAACAGTTTTTTAGAAATGTTTGCAAATGTATTAAAAAAACAAACAGATACCTTATTTACAAAAGTATTTAGACCCCAAAATTGAGCTCAGGTGCATTCTGTTTCCATTGATCAGCTTTTTGTTCAGCCTAGAAACAACATTCCATTGATGTTTCTAAAACTTGATTGGAGTACACCTGTGGTAAAATTGAATGATTGGACATGATTTGGAAAGGCACACACCTGTCTATATAAGTTTTACAGAGTTGACAGTGCACGTCAGAGCAAAAACCAAGCCACGAGGTATAAGAAATTGTCCGTAGAGCTCCAAGACAGAATTGTATCGAGGCACAGATCTGGGGAAGGGTACCAGAAAATGTCTGCAGCATTGAAGGTCCCCAAAACCACAGTGGCCTCCATCATTCTTAAATGGAAGAAGTTTGGAACCACTAAGAAAGACTCTTCCTAGAGCTTGCGACCCAGCCAAACTGAGCAATCGAGGGAGAAGCGCCTTGGTCATGGAGGTGACCAATAACCTGATGGTCACTCTGACAGAACTCCAGAGTTCCTCTGTGGAGATGGGAGAATCTTCCGGAAGGACAACCATCTCTGCAGGACTCCACCAATCAGGTCTTTATGGTAGTAGAGTGGCCAGACAGAAGCCACTCCTCAGTAAAAGGCACATGACAGTCCACTTGGAGTTTGCCAAAAGACACCTAAAGGACTCAAAACAAGATTCTCTCCTCTGATGAAACCAAGATTGAACTCTTTGGCCTGAATGCCAGGGACTGGGAGATTAGTCAGGATCAAGGGAAAGATGAACGGAGCAAAGTACAGAGAGATCCTTGATGAAAACCTGCTCCAGAGCACTCAGGACTTCAGACTGGGGCGAAGTTTCACCTTCCAACAGGACAATGACCCAGGAGTGGCTTCAGGAAAAGTCTCAATGTCCTTAAGTTGCCCAACCAGAGCCCGGGCTTGAACCCGATCTAACATCTCTGGAGAGACCTGAAAAAAGCTGTGCAGCAACGCTCCCCATCCAACCTGACAAAGCTTGAGAGGATCTGCAGAGAAGAATGGGAGAAACTCCCCAAATACAGGTGTGCCAAGCTTGTAGCGTCATACCCAAGAAGACTCGAGGCTGTAATCTCTATCAAAAGTGTTTCAACAAAGTGCTGAGTAAAGGGTCTGAAAACGTACGTAAATGTGATATTTGCGTTTCTAAAAACCTGTTTTTGCTTTGTCATTATGGGGTATTGTGTGTAGATTGATGGGGGTGGAAAACTGTTTAATCCATTTTATAATAAGGTTGTAACACAGCAAAATTTGGAAAAAAGTTAAGAGGTCTGAATATTTTCCGAATGCACTGTATGATTGCCATCCCCATCAGCGTACCACCCTCCTTCAGGCCATGGATGAGGCATGCAATGACTTCAATCAAGATCTATCTCAGGCTTAGATTCGCCAGGCCAAAATATTTTTTCCCGGGTGCATGAACAATGAGGATATTTACTGCGATTTCAATGAGAACCTATGGCCAAAGGCTCAAGACAGGCTTGATTCAAACTAGTGCCTGTTAAATTTCTTTCATTTGATTACATCGTGAAAGATGTCTTCAATGATCATTATGGAAATGTGATGCTCAGTAAATTTGTATGGGTAGTTCAAGTGTATTGCCTAATTTGAAAACAGTGTAATGCACTGTAATTTACAGTGCTGTAGCATACTACTTTCAAAGGCCAATTTAGATAATGTTTTGCTATTGGATTAACTGGTTATTACAATAACTTAATTCAAAATATCTAATATTTATTATTATTTATTACAAATGCCATTTTACTGCTTGCATGAGTTACTTGTGGAATAGAGGAATAGTGATGTGGAATAGATGTGATATGAGTAGAGTTCCATATACTGTGCACCTCCCATAGTCTGTTCTGGACTTGGGGACTGTGAAAAGACCTCTGATGTCATTATGTTCTGTTTTGGTGAATAAACCAATGTACTCATTATATTTCACAGTAAACATATGTTTTGGATCAATAGTCGTGTGGTGAAAGATGTCTACAAAGAAATTGAATGCACAATGAAAGGTTTTGAATGTAAGAGTGGCTGCGTTGAAAGTGTTACACGTTTGAAGTTTTGTACAAAGAAGTTCACCACATACTTGTGAAAATAATACCAAAGCGATTAAAAAAACTGTAATACTGATTTGTGGTTGTCTCAAGTTGTGTATGCAATGGACGGTTTGCGTTATCAACTCCAATTTGTCTTGAGGGCACGGAATATTCACATATTAGTGGATTGATGCCTTTATTAAATAGCATACAGTAACGAATAATAGCAACAGTAGAATTGCATCCAGTTTTGCTAAATATGTTTGGTGTTTGCAGTCCACACTGTTAAAGATGGCTTCATTATGTACTGTTGGTATTTTACGCATTACATTCACACATCTCCAAAAGTAAAAATATTAGGCTTCTATAAATGGTATTGTATATGTGAGGTACATTCTCAATAGGCAAGATATATTTTGTTGAAATGGTATTATAGGACTGAACAATGTAAATAAGTTGGATGCACCCCAGCTAGCAATGAGGAATCGGCCCGAAGCCTCTCCCGGGGGGCTGGAACTGATTGAATCGGCCCTAATCGGGTGTCGGACTCGGCCAGGAATCAAGATAAATGACTGCTCAGAATCGGCTAAGTACATCGGGCCGTTTCTGTCTATCGGAATTCAGCCCACTTTGTCCACAACTTATCAGAATCCCATAGCAGCAGCCCGATGCAAATTATCCGATTTAGTCATTAAAAAAATTACTATTAAACCTTAAACTTTTATACATAGAAATTATACCCATCCACAAAACATTTTGTTGGAGGAAACACCATACACCTGGTGACCGTGTCAGCGTGCAGGCACCTGGGCCGCCACAGGAGTCACTACAGTGCGATGGAACAAGGACATCCCGGCCGGCCAAACCCTCCCCTAACTCGAACGACGCTGGGCCAATTGTGCGTCACCTCATGGGTCTCCTGGTCGCGGCCAGCACGGGTCTCGCCATATAACTCACACCGGAATCGGCCCGAGCTCAATCCCCACATCCTAGCCATAAGTAATACTGCCGAAGGCGGCCCAGACTCGGGCCACATGACGTCAGCCGAGTCTGACTCTCAGCTGAGTGCCCCGACTCTCAGCCGGAATCGGCCCAGATCCACTGTGCTAGCTGGGGTGCATATATGAAAATGGGGATAGATGCAGAAACAGGCGAAATGAAGAAGGCTATGCAGGTGTGAAAATTGTCTAAACCTCCAAAACGGCACTCACGAGTAGACAATAAAAAAATCTAAAAATCTTGATAGGCTGCTTGGCACATGCATAGCCAGGATAAAAAAGACGCAATGACGCATTGCTATTGAACACAGCTTCGTTATACTTTTTAATCAAATAGAACAGAAAACAACTGAAATCTTTCAAAAAATGAGGGTCATCGGCATCATCACATCTCTCTTGGAAAATGTCAGAGCCCCAGTTTGACAAGATCGCCGTTCTTAGCGCCAGCTGAAAATAGAGCCCCTTAGCCCCTTTTACGTCTGATCTTTGATTGGCTTACATGTTGGCACTATTTAAATGGATTACAACAATTGTTATGTCATCCCTGTACATCCTTGCCAGGTCCTGAGGCAAGCTGAGCATTTTCGACAAGCGCCTTGAGTCCACAGTACCAAAGCCATCACTCCCTAAAGCATGTCGGATCAGATGTGTTGCAGAGTTCTCATCCTCTAAAGCCAAAATGGCTCTGCTTTTCCTCTCCTGGAGCAACCTGTGCATCTGTCCCAGTGTGAAAGACAGCCCAGATACAGGTTTCTGCCAGTGTAGACCAGTCAGATGTTCTCCTATGACCTGCACCACAGTTTGCCTGTGCATCAGCTCCCATAGTCCATCAGTTGCCAAGATCAGAAACTTGTCCTTTGGCCTCAGTGTGTGGATTGTCACCTCTGGCTTAGCAATGAGATATGGCGGCGTGTGGTAGTTAGGTGGGAGCATCTTAACAAACTCATTGGCCGACAAGATGTCTGGTCTTGTTTCATACACTCGGTTCAACATTTCACCGCTCCATTTAAACTTCATGTCTCCGAACCCTCTGAAGGGCATGAGGAGGCCCAGTAGCCTGTCGTGTTTGACTACCGTCTTGCGTTCGAGCGCAGGGTGCTCAGATAGAACCCTCTGCAACTCAACTGCGTTTTGGGCATTGTGGTCATTACTGATGGTGTGTGCTGACCAGGTCCCGTTCTCCTCTTGGACTCCCAGCACGGCCCTGCTATCCCCCAGGTTGGCCACATGCAGGTCGTCTCCATCCACATGGACGACACATGCTGTGCACCCTGACAGAGCCACTCGAAGAGGGGTGAAGTGGGAAAAGAGGTCCCCAAAGTCCACCTGGGCCTCAAGTGAAATATCATTGTCCAACCTTTTGAATGCATTCATCAAAGCTGTTTGGACGTCCCTGTCCTCGTCCTCCTCTAGATCGATCCTCTCTTGCCAGTACGTCCTAAGGCTGTTGAAGTAAAGCTTCCCAGAGTCTCTGCTGGTATGGTCATTTGGGTGCTTGTGCCACTGTAGCATGGGTAACACCGGCCTTTCATTCTCAACTGCATCCTCAATGTCCATTAAGGTCTTCACTGGGAGTAGAGCCACAGCAATGTAGTAGAAGAGCCTTTCACTGACTGCCTGGGCGCACGCATAACCTGCATGTCCATCGAAAACCCCAAAAAGCATTCCCCTACTCTGGAGACAAGTCGCTGCACTCCTGCGGTCCTCATTCAGAGCATTTGATGCCAAGATGTTACTGTCAAACCCTAAAATTGAGTGAACAGAGTTTCGTCCATCATATCCATTGACTTTATAACTGTACTCATTAGCTTTTAAGATGTGGTTTATTTTAGAAAGAGGCATCTGACTGGTCTGATGGTCGTCTCTGTATTTTCTCCCATTGATTGTTTCTGCTGGGTAGTTGATACTGATCAAATCTACTGGAGGTCTGGAAGAATGACACAGTCTGGTATCAAAGCCAAGTAATTTAATTTGGGTCAAGCAGCTTTTCCTAATCAGTCTTAACCTGTACATGGCCCAGTATTGTTTGAGGTGTTGAAAGCAAAGCGGAGGTACCATCTTCAGAACAATGGAGTTTGCAAACGTCACCTGTCAATAAAGCAAGCATGTCAATAGAATTGAATTGAATGTGCTCCTGTGATTTACAGTACTCTGAGGGTTCACCTCAATTGAAAAATTCCCCCCCCCCCCCCCCCCCCCAGGACTCTTCTTCCAGAGAGCTAAAGAACCATATCACGTTCACGTTAAAATGCCTGAAGCATGGTGGATGCCCTCAATGACACTGCCCGTGCTAAAATGGCCACTCGAGGCCTCTATCATTCTCTGTGGTTAGGGTAGACAAAGAAGTTTGTACAACATGCCTTCCACCGTAAAGTAGCACATGTGCAGAAGGTACAGTTGTTCAGCTATTGGGAAGAGGCTTCGACACAATCAGGTCACGCAGCCACTGCATTGTTTTTGAAGTACATTCTTTCCAAACGTTTTTTTCTATCCAAACTATTTGTTCTCGAAATGATTTCATTGAAAGAATGTGTAAATGATTGCCAATGACCCTTGAGACATGATTAGACTATTACATACTAGACTACATGTAGACTGTAGTAGTAAACCGGTGCAACAGACAACAATTGACAGTTCTGTGTACCGTTACAGCACTTTATTTTACTGTTTGAAGTTGAAGTTCTGTACCCATCCTCGCCACATAATTTTCCATTGACCACAGAGCTTGAACTTTTCAGACATTCAACTTTCGTGTTTTAAATGTCCTTATACATTTCCAAAGTATACACAAGAACACCTTTAGACATTTGGCTCATACTTTGTCACCTTACCTGCTGTAGCCGATCAGTTACTCTGAGCAGTTCTTGAGAACAGAACAGTTAGGTTATATTTTAACTTGGGTAGACTACTTTGTTCCCGTGCTTAATATAACAGATTAATCTGTTTTGTACGATTATAATGTGCTGTCAGAAGCTGATATTTCCTCCCCAAAATGTGACTATAGACAGGCTCTCAATTGTAAGAATTGGTTTGAGTATATACAACACCACATGTGCAATAAAGTGTGACCTTTGAAATGAGCATATTCATATCTGGTCTACAAATAGGTCATCTATAAACCAATGGAAGCTTGAAAGACATGCATGGTAAATATAGCAGAAAATCCATGGGACAATGGACGAATGGCATGTAAGGGCATATCATAGTGAATTTTAAAAGCCTCATATCATCCCAAAGTTCTCTGAATTCTTGACTTCTCTTTTATACTTCTGTACGTGTTTATTCCTTCACTCACACACAAAATAATCAATTTGGCCAATATTTAAGGACGACGAACCAAACAAAGGGGTTTGCGAACTCTGGACGAATCCATATGACCTCTATTTCAATTGGTGGATATAATAAACTTCCGTTAAATGCCACGTCCGTAAACGCACAAACATTGAGAATGGACCAATTAAATGTCTAAATATAAGCAGTCAGTACACCCATGTCTTGTCCTTTCCGTCTTGTGTTGGGAGAGGCGATTCACCTTATTTAAGGGCCCGGAAACAAAACTGCTATGTTTGTTCTTTATATAATGACAAACCGGGGTGTAGGTTTAACTACTTTTAATGAACATATACTTCAGCTAGAAAACTCTATGTTTAGCCATGCAAGGCGTTCTTCAACCACCTGCCCCCCCTGCATAGCCTGCTGGGTAACGTAGTCTAAATGTTATTAACACATAACAACACGTCTTCTTTCCTGTAAAAGGAAACTACTTTTCTATGTAACTACACGTCACATCACATTTGTTTACTCAACCTGCATAACATGCAAATTTCAATAACACACATTTCTTTCCCCCAATTTTTTATTTCTTCATTTTCTTATTTTATATTATTTTTTCAACTAAATATAGTCAGTCCAACAATACTCTATTGTGGCTCTATTTCTTTTCACATAAACAAAACATTCAGTCCAGGTGCCCTTTTTTTGTCCTTTTTGGTCGTTCTGCAAGAGGACTTCCTGAAACAGTTGAACAGCGTTCATTGTCAGTGAGGGTGTTCTGACTGAATTGTTCATTTCTAAAGACATTTGACGCTTCATCAGTATCCTCCTGATGATCCTCAGTCCCTTGAGTTGAATGGCTGAAGCCTTAGATCCACTCTGTTTCGTCTCAGTTGTGATCCATGCTCCGTTTGGATCTCATAGGATTGCGGTGCAACTTCTCTCTGCACACACCCTTGCTGCATCCAGGTTCCTGTAGTGATGTCTCGGAGTCGTACATTATCTCCAGGTTTCAGTTCAGGTAAGTGTCTTGCACTTTTGTCGTGTCGCTGTTTTTGTTTGTCTTTCTGTTTTTCCTTTGCGAGTTTGACTTTGTGAGCACCTCTGGGTGTTAGCAAGTCCTCTTGGATGGGTAGGTTGGTTCTGATGCAACGTCCCATCAACATTTGTGCAGGTGAAAGTCCATTCTGCAGCGGTGCGCTGCGGTAGATCATTAGATTTTTTAGGAAATCCTACTTTCCATTGTGTGCCTTTTTCATCAGACCTTTGACAATCTTGACTGAACTCTCTGCTAAGCCGTTGGACCTTGGGTAGTTGGGGCTGGAGGTGTTGTGTCGGAATCCCCAGTCGTTTGCGAATGATCGGCATTTGGAACTTGAGTACTGCGGGCCATTGTCCGATTACAGTTCAGACGCAATCCCATGTCTTGCAAAGACTGATTTCAGGTAGGTGATTACAGCTCTGCTGGAGGTAGTTGGCAGTGTTGCTACTTCAGGGTAGTTTAAGTAGTAGTCGGTAACAACAATGTGACTTTTGCCAATGTAGTCAAAAATGTCAACTCCAACTTTGTAGTAGGGTCTGTTGGGTACTGGATGAGGCGTTAGTGGCTCTGCTTGCTGCTTTGGCCTGTAGGTCAAACACAGTTCACATGAAGCAGTGGTCTGGCTGATTTCCTGGTTCATTCTTGGCCAGTACATTACTTCTCGTGCTCGTCGTTTGCATTTTTCCTCACACAAGTGGCCTTCGTGTATTTTCTGTAGCATTTCTTTGCGTAGTGTCATGGGAATGACAATCTTGTTGCCTTTGAACACTATGTCATCCACAACGGTGAGCTCTGCTCTGCACATCCAGTAGTCCTGTATTCTCCTTGGACAGTTGTTTTTCTGTGCGGGCCATCCTATCAGTGTTGTTTCTTTCAACTCTGTCATTGTTTGGTCAGCTGCTGTCTCTCTTTTGATCTGCTCCATTCTCTCAGAAAACACAGGAAGTGATGCTACGATCATGTCGACGTAGGCCTGAATCTGTGTTTTTCTGTGTGTCGAAGCTCTCCTTCTTGTCGACTGCTCGAGAAAGAGTGTCGGCGGCGAACATGAACTTTCCCGGGGTATAGATCATCTTCCCATCATACTTTTGCAGTCTGATCAACATTTCTCTGGATTCTCTTTGGACAATCATTCAGTGGCTTAGACATGATTGACACCAATGGTTTGTGGTCGGTTTCTACTTCGAAGTCTCATCCGTAGACGTATTGGTGAAACCTTTCGCAAGCGTATGTGCTCGCCAGTAGTTCTTTCTCTATTTGTGCATACCTTGTCTCTGCGCCTGTCAAGGCCCTGGACGCATAAGCGACGGGTTGCCATATGTCGTCATGCTGTTGCAGAAGAACTGCTCCCAGGCCAAACTGTGACGCGTCTGCAGAAATCCTTGTGCTTTTCTCTGGATCATAGAACCTGAGCACTGGCTCTTCTGTGATTGTCTTCTTTAGGTTTTTGAAGCAGTTTTCCTGTTCATGGGACCATTCCCATTCGTTTTTCTGTTCCAGAAGACATCTGAGTGGAGCGGACTGTGCTGACAGTTGAGGTATGAACTTTGCAAGGTAGGTGATCATGCACATGACGCGTCTCACGTCATCCTTGTTCTTCGGGCGCTCCATGTTGTTGATGGCTGATGTTTTCCTCGGGTCTGGTTTGACTCCGTCCTCTGAAAGTACGTCTCCCACAAAGGTAAGTGTTTTCACACCAAACTCGCATTTGTCCTTGTTTAGTTTTAGGTTAACTTTCCGTGTCATCTCCAGCACTTGTCTAACTCTCGCATCGTGTTCTTCTTTTGTGGACCCCCAGACGATGATGAGCGCTGAAAGAATCCCATATGGTAGACGAAGAAATCTGTACCTGCCCTCAGGTGTGTTGAATGTGCATAGCCTCGAGCTTGCATCATCTAGCTTCATTTGAAGGCATCAAGCTTACTGAACCACTTTGCTCCAGCAAACTGCGACATTATCTCTTCTCTGGTTGGCAACTTGAAATACTCTCTCTTGATTGCTTTGTTGAGATCTCTCGGGTCTAGACATATCCTGAGATCGCTGTTCTTTTCACCAGAATAAGCAGTGAGCTTACCCAGTCTGTAGGTTCATCCATTTTTGTGATGATGTCCATCTTTTCCATGCGTCCGAGTTCCTCTTTAAGCTTTTTCCTCAGTGCAAATGGAAATTTTCTGCATGCACAACTGGAGTAATTTTGTCATCAGTACATATTTTGTGTTCTCCTGGTAAACATCCAAGACCCTCAAACACATCCTCATATTCAGCCAGTAGTGATTCTTGGTCATTTCAGTCTGTGATGTCACTACATACACTCTTTTCAACAAATTGAGCTTTTCACATGCATTGATTTCTAGAATAGGCTGTACACTCTTTTCCACAATCAGCAGCTGTGCTCTGAACTGTTTTCCTTTGTGCTGTAAAGTTACTATGCAGCTACCTTTGACTGGTACGTTCTCCCCAGTATAACCAGTAACCTTCATTTTCACCGAGTGTATTTTGCTCTTCACCTTCAGTGTTTTGTAGTCATCCAGCGATAACAGGTTTACCTGTGCTCCAGTATCAAGCTTGAATGATATTATAGTTTCATTCACAGTCAATGGCACAATCCATTCAGCATTTACTGCATTGCATATTTCCACAGAATCAACAAAGAATTCTCCAATCTCCTCGCCTATGTGAACCTTTTTCTTTGTAGCCTCAGCTTTGCAGCATTTTGAGATATTATTATTTTTCCCACAGTTTTTACATGATTTTCCATATGCAGGGCATTTTTTGGCTTGTGGATAAATACACATTTTCCACATGTAGTGTTTTAATTTCTCTCTTTTGCTTGTTTTGTAAGGCGTTGTGTGTGGTGCTCCTCTCATTTTATTGCATACACTGACGTCTCATCCCTGCACAGCTCTTTAGCTTGTGCTCTGCTGGTTTCAGCTGCTCGACACATATTCACTGCTTTATCCAAAGTAAAATCTTGCTCACGCAGCACTCTCTCCTTGAGTCCATTATCAAGTATGCCACAGACTATCCTGTCTTTCACTAGTGAGTCTTTCAGATTTTAAAATTCACACAAATTTGCTCAGTGTGTTCACCTCAGCCAAATACTGGTCAAAACTGACCCCCTGTTTCTGATCATGAGAGAAAAACGTGTATCTCTCAAACGTGACATTCTGGCTTGGTACAAAGTACTCCTCAATTTTAGCGATTAGCACAGTCAATGTCAAGTTTGCCTCGTCTTGCTGAAAGCTATTGTAAATGTCCAATGCATCCTCTCCAATAACATGCAGAAAAATGGAAGCTTTCAATTTGTCATCATCTCCCCCTGCTCCACTGGCTGCTAGGTAGATATTGAATCTCTGCTTGAAACGTTTCCAATTGTCAGCTAAATTGCCTGTTAACTGCATAGGAATAGGAGGACTAAGCCTTTCCATGACGGAGAACAGGAACAGTGTCAATTTCTCTTACTTCAGTATGTTGCTCATCAACTTGCTCGTCAACAGATTCCAATGCAGCCTCGCTCTCGCTGCTGCGGCTCGTTGCCCTTGCTCTTGCAAGCTAGCATCTTCGACTACTCACGTCACTTGACTTGTGGTAGAATGTAACATTTTCGTCGCGGAAATTTGCAGAGTTACTCCTTTCTTTTCTCTGTCTCGTCATAGCGACTACCAATCTGACACCATGTTATGTTTGTTCCTTATATAATGACAAACCGGGGCGTAGGTTTAACTACTTTTAATGAACATATACTTCAGCTAGAAAACTCCAAGTTTAGCCATGCAAGGCATTCTTTAACCACCTGCCCCCCGCATAGCCTGCTGGTGTAACAGTATAACTTCCGTCCCACTCCTCGCCCCTACCTGGGCTCGAACCAGGGACTCTCTGCACACATCGACATAAGCCACCCTCGAAGCATCGTTACCCATCACGCCACAAAAGCCACGGCCCTTGCTGAGCAAGGGGAACAACTACTTCAAGGTCTCAGAGCGAGTGATGTCACCGATTGAAGCGCTATTAGCGCGCACTCCGCTAACTAGCTAGCCATTTCACATCGGTTACACTGGGTAACGTAGTCTAAATGTTATTAACACATAACAACACAAAAACAATGTCCGAATGTTCTGTTTTGTGGAGGTCTTCCGTCGTGGCGTTCTTGTCGTTTTGCGAATGTCAGCTAGCTAGCTGCAATCTGCAAATCCTGACAACTTTGTGCGGGAGCATCTCTTCCCAAGGTTCCATGGGAACTCAGCAACCACATATGGCAAGGAGAACAAGCAGGTGGCCTGCACCTGGATGGAGAGCTGTGAGTTTAGTCTGGAGAGTAGAGGCACAGTAGTGAGTGGCAAGGAGCCATTGCTTTCTGCAAGCGCCGATGGAGTGTTCAACTCTGAAGAACTTCTAGAAATCAAATGTCCTGTTCTGAGTAAGAAGTGTGAGTCTGACTGAACTGTGTGAGTCTGACTGAACTGATGATGTTATCCCTAAACTGAAGGCATTTTATGTCACAGATATACTACCAAGGATTGAATAGGAGTTCCAGTCAGGCAGACAAACTTTGTGCTCCAAACATGTTCATTTGTGGTATCTGTGCTTGGGTCATAATACTTTGTTTTTGAATAGTTCTTATTTTGTGCCTAGTAAAGCTCACTCTGTTAGCTCCACCTTATTATCTAAGCATAACTCTTGTTTTTTTTTTGTCTTGCACAGTTCTCTTCATGTGCACATTTACCTGATAATATTAGCATAATTCTCCTTGTTTTTTTTCTCTCTTGCCTTGTACAGCTTGCTTCATACATGTTTATCTAATGCCTACAGATAACTCCTTATGATTTATGAATATTTTTTATTGTACCTTGTATAGCTCTTTCTTCTCACATGGCACTTCATGAACTTACCTAAGCATACCGTAACTCATCTTGCTCTTAGCAAATAATGTTGTTAATAAAAACACTGAAATTCCACTTTGTTGACATTTTCTTTGATATTTAACATTTCGAAATGAAGGACGAGAAGACATGTCTAAGGGTTTCAAATGTGTTTTCAGTTTGATTCTGGGTTTGGTTTTCAAGGGCACAAATGAACAAAACAGTGTGGCACTTGATAAACAGTTGTCTTCCTTCTTGGTCTGTTAGACATGTGTTGAAGAAAATGTATTTGAAATAGATTTAAGAAGGCATGATAGTGGCACCTAGTGGATGCCTGTAATTATCAGGAACAGTTACAGTACATTTCAAATGTAGGCCCATTAAAATGATTCAGATGAAACAGGAAATATATATATGTATATATACACACCCAGTATCTTATGTGGATGAAATTATAGTGTATAAAGTTACATTTCAGTTGTATGAATATTCTCACGGTTCAGTCGGCATCCTCATGGATGATCTCACCCTGCATGTTAACAAGTGCTGCACAGATTCTAAGGATTTTGTCCATTTTGTGTGTCAGGTTGATGAGAACAGTCTGGGAGAGGATTTAACACGTGTCGTCTGATAACTCCCTCAACATGTATACGCACATTAGCTATCCTTCTCGTGCTTGTGACATCCTCATCAGACAGCTACGCCTGCATTGTGTTCTGGATCGTCTCCCTCGGGAGTCATGGAATGTAGATCCTCATGTGCTCCTCCATTTGTGTCAATCCAATAGGAAAGGATTCTGCTCACTACTCCCTGGGACACAGCAAAGCGTTCAGCAAAATCACCCTGGAGTAGATTCAGCTTCATCAAGGTTATCAGTATTTGATCAGTGATATGCATCTTGAAGTTAGCCGTGTAGGATTTTAACAGATATGCTACATGGTCAAAGAAAACACCAAGAGGAAGGCCAGTATACAACACTGAGCTAATGTCATTCTTCAGGACGGTGTGGGTCAATGGCTCTGCACCACCACATTGGATTTGTTTGTGGCAGGTGGGCTTGTTGATTGGTTCTCTTGACACATAACTGTGATCAGTCAGTGCTGGAACCTCCCATTAAGTATCAGCATCTTTATGCTGCTGTGGCATTGGCACACTCAGATCAGAATCTGCATCACCACAGTTGTCTTCATCTGTCAAACAAACATAAGAGAGACCACAAGTTTAACAAAATAAAATACACTTAATATAGCTTACTGGTCATGGTTAGGTTGAAAAAAAGAAAACACTTGAACCTTTAATAATTTAGCTAGTTTCATGAGCATCCCCAGTGGCATGCCAGAAATGATGGGGATAATCATGGCATTGGGGAGACATTGTCAAACAGAAGTTGTTGGATAGCTAACACTGTGAGGACTAACTAGCTAGGCTAGTTAGCAAGCAACTCTGTATCAACTCTGTATAGCTAGCTATGTGAGTACGTTAGGCAACAGTTAGCTATTTACAGTATGTTAGGACTTACACCATACCCAAATGGACGCGTGTGTGTGCCATCATGCGCAAATAGTTTTTGTCCCCCCACACCAAACACGATCACGACACGCAGGTTTAAATATCAAAACAAACTCTGAACCTATTGTATTAATTTGGGGACAGGTCGAAAAGCATTAAATATTTATGGAAATTTAGATAGCTAGCTTGCTGTTGCTAGCTAATTTGTCCTGCGATATAAACATTAAGTTGTTATTTTACCTGAAATGCACAAGGTCCTCTACTCCGAAAATGTATCCACATAAAACGGTCAACCAAATCGTTTCGAGTCATCTTTCCTCCTTCCAGGCTTCTTTTTCTTCTTTGGACTTTATATGGCGATTGGCAACTAATTTTCATAATAAGGTGCATTACCACAACCTACCTCAGTTCATCTTTCAATCACCCACGTAGGTATAACCAATGAGGAGATGGCACGTGGGTATATGCTTGTAACAACCAATGAGGAGATGGGAGAGACAGGACTTGCAGCGCGTTCTGCATCACAAATAGAATCAACTTCTTTTTTAGAGCCTGGCAACGCAGATGCTCGTTTGCGCGCGCGAGCAGTGTGGGTGCAATGATTGAATAACATGTATGTGTACATTTATTTTGCAGCGCTCGTGCACGCGACCAGTGTGGTCAGCATGTTTGGAGTCGCTACCTACTACTAATATAGTTAGCTAAGCTAACTTCTGCCTGATTCAGGACACCCCATCTGTGACAATAGCTAATGCGAGTAGCAGCTAGCTAACAGCTGTACAGTACCTGTGTTTGTTAATGTCCTGATGATACGTCGCCTTCTGGTCTGTACTGGAGCATTATAGCCCAGACACTTTTCAGGGAAAGGATAGGCTGGACACATTACATTTTTTAAGCTTTTTTAAAATAAAAACTAGTTCATTGCATCCGCCGTGGAGCCCAGTTTCATAATATGACCATATTTCCCAGATGCTTGCCATCTTTTTGAGGTAATCACGAAAAAACTGGCCTTATTTTAGGACATTTTTCACCCTGCCAGCTCCTATTATTTATATTGAGCACCTTGACACCAACTCGCCTTTCGAACGCTCAATTCCCAGTTTATTGTTCTACGTCACAATGCCTGCTTCGCTATTGTTAGCAATGAGACCTGGGGCCTGTTGCACAAAACTAGGATAAGGGATTAAGCCAGGATATCTTGGTGATCCTGGCTCAATTGATCCGTAATCCGGTTGCACTAAAGATGGATAGGGGGCAGGAGGATATGTTATGGTATAAATTACCATGGAGATTTATTCTGTGGAGCTAGCCTGCTCCAGACCAGGCTAAATTCCAGGATCTATTTAATCTCATCCCTAATGTCAGTCAGCAGTCACCACAAATGGAAACCAATAGTTATTTCACTGCTCACTATACATTGTTATCACATATAACTAGACCCACTGTCATTATTTAAACGTTTGTGATCATTAATTTCAATGATTTTGGATAAAAAATAATTTTTAGATGATGTTGCTATCATTAGATAATTTACAGTTTCCCATAGACTATAAGGCTATATATAAAATGATAGAATATTAGGGCCACAGAGGGGAAAAAAACACAAGTAATAATATTGTAACCAGTTGTTTTAAAGGAGGACAGTTGTTAAAATGACAGATGTGGGGCATTTCGTGAAATTGTACTTCAGTATGGTTTCATAAACAAAGACATGCTGATGTGCCAGAATATTAAGTATCATTGTCATAAGTATCAAAACTGTAAAAACAATGTAGCTTTTCTGCAGAAAAAACCAGCCTCATAAATTTATGACTTTATCCTTTTTCTTCAGTGTGGCCCTAGTACTCTGTCATATAAACAAATACACATTCCATATGAATATAAAAACACAATGTGTAACATTATGTTCCTTTATTGAATAAGGACAAAACAAAGCAGGTAAACCATCAGCTCCTTTCGAAACTGAAGTCACAGTGACTCTATAAGATGGAAAGCACAGAATCCAAGCATATTATACAAAATGATACATACACATTCAAAGGTCTGTATATAACACACCCTGCATGTCTGCACACTAAAATAAATGCAGGACAAATCCATACACATCAACTGAACAGACAAATGAATGGATGCAGTAGCCTCCCTGCAGCCTTGTATTACACACAGTATACCGCACAAACATCATAAGAGGCCAAATTCGTAAAAAAACGAACCCAAAAAAACCCAAATTCCTCTGCCACCGCAGGACATATTTAACCAAAATTGAAAGCACACATACTAACTAAAATAATTCAACACATATTGGTCCCTCAGCAGCCGACCACTGTCGTCATCAGGGAAGATTGCCGGATTGTCCCAGTCCATGGCTGGTGGCACTCTGGGGGCCCTCTCCTTCCTCAGGCAGGCCACATTGTGGAGGACAGCACAAGCCACAGTAATATCACATGCCCTAACAGGGCTGACCCTTAATTTGTGAAGGCAGTGAAAGTGTGCCTTCAGGAGGCCAAAGGTCATTTCAACTCTGGCCCTGGTCCTGGCATGGGCATGGTTGTAGGCCTGCTGTGCTTCCTGGGGGTCTGTGAAAGGTGTCAGGAGAAAAGGCTGGCAGCCATACCCCCTGTCTCCCAGCAACACACCAGAGAATTCACCTGTCAACACAAAATCTCATCATTACTACCTCATAAACACAGTGATATTCTTGACACAGCCAGGATGGTTATAAATAGGGGTTGTGTGGCTTACCTTGTGATAGGCACTGATAGATTTCAGAGGCCCGAAAGATTCTGGAGTCATGGACTGAGCCAGGCCATTTTGCCACAACATTGCTGATCACACAGTCAGCATTGCAGACCATCTGAAATCATAAGATGAGGAATATTACACCAATCAATGCACATCACTGGCAATGCAGAGTGTTCGTCAATGGACAATATCAAAAAGTGATGTTCACCTGAACATTAATGCTGTGAAATGATTTCCTATTCACAAAATCGGCCTCATGGGCACCTGAGGGGGCTTTTATCCTTATGTGTGTGCAGTCCACTGCACCAATGACATTGGGGAAACCTGTCACACAAAGTAATGAGTATCCTACTATGTGTTAACAGTTGTCCTGTAATTTGTAGATCCTCTTACCTGCAATCCTATAGAACTCCTCTTTGATGTCACAGAGTCTTCTGTGGCCAGGGAAGGAGATGAAGACATCTGCTAATGCTTTGATAGCCAGACACACACTCCTTATTGTGCGGCAAATTGTGGCCTTGTTCAGCATCCCCCACTGAGTACAGGAAGGCTCCACTAGCAAAAAAGCGCAAGGCCACACAAACCATTTGCTCCACACTCAGTGCATGGCTCCGTGCAGTGCGGTGCTTAATCCTGGGACCCAGTAGTCTGCATAGATACCTGATGCCATCTGCAGAAAACCTGTATCTTTCATATAGATGGTCATCAGGGAAGGCCAGTGGGTCCAACCGGTCCCTGAAGACCCTTTCTCGCCTGAAGGCTCTCCTCAGCACAAGTGCTTCTTCATCCACCACATCTCGCACGAATGGGCATGCCATTGTCAGAGCAGAAAGGAACACACAATTTTGGGCCTTCATATAGGCTAGTGGCCACACCTGGTGCTGGGGGGGTGGGCAAAAGAGGGCGATGCCTTATAACGATGACTTGGTTGTACTGATTGCTGGGAAAATAAAAAAAACCTTAGAAAGATGCCACCGTCCTGTGTGCTCACAATAAGAGCTCATATGTCATGGCTCACTTGACTTTACGAGAATATACCTAATTTTTATTTTGAGCTGTGTCATCTTCTTGGAGCTGGGGGAGGAAAGAAAAATAATGATTAATACATTTGTGTTACAGTTAGCATACAGTGTACATTGAAGGCATATCTCACCTCCCTCTCAAGTTTTTTTATTTCAAGGTCCAGTTTCCTAATTGTCCTCTTTTTTATTTCGGACTCCAGTGCAAGATTTTCCATCTTTTTCTTCTTGTACTGAATGTCTATGTCTGCCAGTTCTATTTGGCGCCGGAGGTGGTTGCCATACAACTTTCTGATAGCTTGTGAGCTCTGTGAACACAATACAATTAGCGCAGCTGGAATTTGGCAGGATGTGGTGTCCTTTTATTAATACGCACTATGTTGCCAGGCTGGTTTTCCCACTGTATAGCATCTGGGTCCTGTAAAAGAAATTAGATTTTTTGATTTTGATGAGGACTCCTCACCATTGTAGAGTAAATAGTACTTTCACAGTCTTAACATGATACCTCATGCCTTCTGGAATCCAGAGAGATGGTCTCCTCCTCATCATCGTCTCCATCATGTGCTGTTGCTGCTGCACTGGGGCCTTCACCCTATCACATTTAATCGGATTCATATTGAAGCTAGTAGACAAGACATGCCAGGCCTACAGTATGCCTTTGATGGAGTACTCACTGGATCAGCATCGTCTGGTGCTTGTGCTGGTGGCTCTAACAGGAACACAGTGCTGCCAGACACTGCAAGGCAATAGGTAAACCAAAGTCAGACAGTCCAAATTGATTCAATATGAATGTGGTTGTATCCCATGTAGAGATGGAAGGACATACCTTGAATGAAGCGGGTGGCATCTTGGGAGGAACCTATGCTCGTCTCTTTCCCCCCAGGGATCCCCTCTAAGACGGGCCTGCCTTTATTTAGCTCCAAGGCCATGTCCTCTGCTGGGGTAAGGTCAGCCTTTGGTGACCCACCACCCGTGCCTTGTCTGTGGGTATTCTTTTTCACTGCTAAAACAGTACAGACAATGTGTGAGCAGGCACCTTCTGGGTACAATATATGCTTGTGCTTTGTTAAATATTAGTCAGGGACCATACCATTCTGCAGAATGTTCTTGTATTTGATTTTGACCTGCTGCCATGTCCGTTTTGGCCCGTTCATGTTTAATCTACACACACACACACACACACACACACATTTAATGGAGTCACACTGCAAAAAATTACTTGGTATTTTTGTCTTGTTTTCAGTAAAAATATCAAAAAATGTATCATAGCTTTATACAGTGTGATGGAGTTACTTTACACAATTTCACTCATATCTGCAGTGCATTTCAATTAAAAATTTAACCGTTTCATAATTACAGTACAACTGCATTTTTGGAGATGTGAATTAAATATTTGAATTGTAATTGTGATGTTTCAGCGGAGCGGTGACTGTGTAATTGTGCACTACTTACGCATTCAGGCGGTCTGCAATACTTTGCCACGCTTTTTCTCTTTGCTTTATCACTGTGGCGGTGTTGCCTTTCTTCTTAATTATATCTTTTACCTCCTCGTATGCCTCCATGAGGATTTGTGCTTCCAACGGGGAAAAGTACGCGGCTCTAGTTGCCATGGTAAATCAGTTAATCTGTGATCTGTGGCGGGGTCTATTTGAGTGAGCCGTGAGCGCGCACCTATCCAGGATTGGTTTCACCTGGCTTAATGAATCCGTGTCTGCTCATCCTGGCTTGGTCTTTGTGCAACCAATTAAGCCTGGACGCACATGTTTTGGCTTCATTGAGCTCAGCTGAGTCATTTATCCCGGATGTCTTAATTCTACTTTTGTGCAACAGGCCCCTGCTCACATTGTTTATAGTTCAAATGTAAACAATAACAACAACAAAATACTCATGGAACTCTGAGGTCGTCCCATTGTTTCTTATAGGAGAAATATAGGCATGTCTGTCTATTTCGCTAAATATCTCGCAATGTGTATATTTAGATTTTTTCAAGTCGGACGCCATTTTAGTCATGAGAATCTCCTCTTCCTAATTATGTAAGTCTGGGCAGCGAGCTCGGTTGTCATCAAATGCTAGCCCCAAAATTCTTTTTGCCCTTGGAACGCTGAGCTGACCCGATTGTTTTCCTAGGTAGAGGCGTGCCGGTCTATTTCGCCAAATATCTCACAATGTGTATATTTAGATTTTTCAAGTTGGGCACCATTTTAATCAAGAGAATCAAGAGAATCTCCTCTTTGTAATTATGTAGACCAGAAAGTCAGAAGTTTTCATTTTCCCCTACTTTCTCATTACGCAAGCATAAGCACAGTTGACACCATCGAGGTGCGGATGTTACGAACAGATTGTTGTGGTAAAATAAAAAGGGATACATTTTTTTGTGCCATTTAAGCGAAATATAATTCTAAGCATCACTCCAGTCAAAACAGGCTCTGCGAACTTTTGATTCCATTCATTTTCTATGGGCTCGTGCTAGTGTTCCAGCTTAGCCAACATTCTTTTGCTGTTTTTCAGCCTCGTTCTATTGTCCAGTCTAGAAAGGATGCTCTTCAGTCGGCCTCTTGTCCACAAAGTGATAAAAACAGATAGGGTCGGTTTGGTGGTTTCTTCAAGTTCAATGCTCAAAGCCAAGAGACTCCTCATCCTTAGGAGGTGGCTGCAAATCAAAAGGCGCTTCACAACTGCACTCCAATCTCAAAAGAGTTTGGTGGTCAAAACCCTCCTGCTCCATAAACAGCTTCCGTTTCTGCCAGTTATTGTGGCATTGTAACGATCGTCCTGGGAAGAAGGTGACCAAAACGCAGAAAAGTTTGGTAAGTGGTAAGTGTTCATTTTAATTGAATAAATAACCTGAACACTGAAACAACAAAAACAACAAAGAGAGTGAACGAAACGACGAAACAGTTCTGTAAGGTGAAAACACACAAAACAACTACCCACAAAACCCATGTGGGCAAGAGCTACCTAAGTATGGTTCTCAATCAGAGACAACGATAGACAGCTACCTCTGATTGAGAAACACACCCGGCCAAACAACAAAGAAATACAACACATAGAATGCAAAACATAGAATGCCCACCCCAACTCACACCCTGACCAAACCAAAATAGAGACATAAAAAGGATCTCTAATTGTCGGAGTAGAGGACCTTGTGCATTTCAGGAAAAATAACAACCTTATGTTTAAATCCCAGGACAAATTAGCTAGCAACAGCAAGCTAACTAGCTAAATTGACATAAATGTTTAATGCTTTTTCGACCTGTCTCCAAATTATTGTCATTGGTTCAGAGTTTGTTTTGATATTTGAACCTGCGTGTCGTGATCCCATTTGGTGTATGGGGACAAAATACATTTATGTACGATGTCGTACAATGGCGCACGTACGCAGCTGGTTTGGGTTCCGTGTTAGATTGAAGATATGACAAATAGGAGTAGCAACATCGTCCGCTATTATCCTCAGTAATTTTCCATCCAAGTGGCTTGTCATTGTTTATAGACAGCAATAATGTTTTCACCTCTTCCACACTTACTTTACAGAATTCAAAATTACAACTCTTGTCTTTCATAATTTGATCAGTTATACTTGGATGTGTAGTGTCAGCGTTTGTTGCTGGCATATCATGTCTAAGTTTCCTAATCTTGTCAATGAAAAAATAATTAAAGTAATTGGCGATATCAGTGGGTTTTGTGATGAATGAGCCATCTGATTCAATGAATGATGGAGCTGTTTGCCTTTTTGCCCAAAATGTCATTTAAGGTGCTCGTAAGCTTTTTTATCATTATTCTTTATATCATTTATCTTTGTTTCATAGTATAGTGTCTTCTTTTTATTCAGTTTAGTCACATGATTTCTCAATTTGCAGTATGTTGCCAAATGGCCCCGTGTGGCTCAGTTGGTAGAGCATGGCGCTTGCAACGCCAGGGTTGTGGGTTCGTTTCCCACGGGGGGCCAGTACAAAAAAGTATGAATGTATGTACTTGTAAGTCGCTCTGGATAAGAGTGTCTGCTAAATGACTTAAATGTAAATGTAATGTAAATGGTATGTTTGCAGTATGTTTGCCAGACTTATTTGCCATACCTTTTGCCTCATCCTTCTCAACCATACAATTTTTCAATTCCTCATCAATCCACAGGGATTCAACTGTTTTTACAGTCATTTTCTTAATGGGGGCATGCTTATTAGTAACTGGAATAAGACATTTCATAAATGTGTCAAGTGCAGCGTCTAGTTCCTCCTCATTACACACCACAAACCAACAAATATTCTTTACAACATAGGAATCAAAACCTATTGTATGACCTCTTATACACTATATTAGGCCCAGCCACATACTACATACTTTTCTATATATAGTGTACATTTGGAGAAGATAAAGGCCATTCTCCTAACCTTGTTGACCCTGTCATACTTTGATAGCAAGGGAGCCTTGTTACCACATACAGCTGTGGATAACAAGCAATCTAGAAAACATATCAGGATGCTGTGGCTCATGGCAAATTCATGGCTAAAATTACACAGTGAAACATCTATTTTATTATTGTTATTTTCATCTGTTTTACCTTTATTTTACCAGGGAGTCATACTGAGTCCCATATCTATTTTACAGATGAGGCCTGAATTACATAAATTACAGAAAATACACACGTCAAAATATAAATCCAAAACGGAAGCAGAAACAAAAACAGGGTCATAAAAAACAAACACATTCAGTAATACCCGAGAGGGACCAGAACATCACATGTAAGAACATTTTGAAGATTGAGTTTTCTTGCACGTTATTTGTGGAACAAACTCAGTAGAGACCAAAGGAGTTTCCAGAGTTAGCCATCCCTGAGACCAGGTGTGGTAACTCGTATGTCTAAAGTTTAGTAATGATGTAAGGTACAGTGGGACTTTTTGTAAAAGGGCTTAATACATGGTTGTGGTAGGAAGTTTCTGTTGTCAGACTGGAAGAGATGATGGGCAAACTGGAGGCAGACTGTTGGGTTCATCTCTCAATCAGTGGGTAGAGGTTGAGGGTGCTCATGTTTAGCTGCTGTATCTTGGTCCAAGGAAATTCCAGAATGCTCGCTTCTGTATTCCCTCCAATTCTCCAGTCATGGTTGAGGTGTGGTAGTAGCGCCATGCAGGGGCTCTGTATTCTAGTACAGGCCCAAAGTTGGTGGTGTAGATGGTGACTAGGCCGGGTTTGGGAATGGAACCCACGATCCTGGCGTTGCACACCTCATAGGCTTGTTCTACCAACTGAGCCACAAAGAACCACACCATTTTCTGTATTCCAGCAGTTTAATATCCAATGTTGTTTGCAGTGTCCATTTAGGTACAGGGGTTCCAAAGAGGGTGGGTTGTTTGTAAAGCAAACATGCAGGACTTTGCATTTGTTTGGGTTGAGCTGCATGGAGTGTTCATCCAACTAGGAGCACATCTTTTCCAGACCATGTTGAAGGCTGGAGAGCTGCCCCACCCAAGTGCACTCTGCGATGTTCATGCCATCAATGTATTTCCAACTGTGATCGAACTTCTGAAGTGCGTTGTCAGTGAGGGCCAGGAAGATAAGGGGTCCAAGAAGTGTACCTTGAGTCACAACACAGGTCAGACGTTGACACGGTGAAAGGGTGCCTTTGTCCCTCACCTTCTGCTTCCTTTTGCAGATGGAGCTACAGACCCAGGGGATAAGGGACTCTCTGACTCCTAGCTGAATCAAGCACTTTGTTACCACTATAAGGGCAACTTTTTAGTAGACTAAATCTGCTGTTATTATAGTGCCTCTACAGTATATAATGATCTTCACAGCATCAATGGATTTTACATCATGTCCAGGAGGCTGATCAAGACATCTGTCGCCGACCTACCCTTTTTGTATCCAAGCTGTCTTGGGTCAAGCTTGTGGCAAAACTGTCAGCCCCCTTAGCTGCAGTATTACAGAATTGTTCCACTGTTCTACAGCTTTAATGCCTGTAGAACCATTCAGGCTGTTTTCATGGTGTTTCTTAATTATGTTTTCTGAATTATGTTTATGAATTAAGTTCTGGCCAAGAAACAGCAGATGTTCCATTTCTCACGCTGCCAGTCTATTGAAAAATAGGTAAATGTCATTATGTCAAGTATAACAATAAATGTCAAGTACAATATTATTTTGTTATTTGACAGATTTAGTGACAATATAGAGTAGGTCTGTAAAATAATACATTGAGGTTAACAGATAATTTGAACTTATCTAAGAATATGTTCAAATAGAATATAGCCTATATTTGTGAATTTACAAGTGTATTTAGATCACATCGATAAAAGGACAGGATATCTTGTGGTAAACAAGGTCTTTGAAGTCAAAATATTACCCTTTTTGGTAAATGTAGAAAGGAATAACATTCACAAAGTTCTCCAAATTCTCCAAATTAAGGCATGATCATTGTTGGGGTGAGGGTTTGGATGTAATCATGGAGAATATACTACAACATTTGCATTAAATAAGATGGCGCCGGAGAAGAAGGAAGACATTTTACGGGCCCACAATCTATTGTGTTTTTTGTTTGTTTATTTGCATTGTATAACTTATTTTTTTAATTATTTTGTACATAATGTTGCCGCTACCGTCTCTTATGACCGAAAAGAACATCTGGACATCAGGACTGCGATTACTCATCACAGACTGGCAGAATCCTTTTTTTCATTTAACGAGTCTGACGAGGCCGAAGCGAACGATATACTGCTTTCTCAGGAACAGGCCCAGATCCCCGTAATTTGCGTGAAGAGGAGGCAGAGAAAAAGGGGCCGGAGGGTGGGCTGCCTTCTGAGAATTCGTAGGCGATCGAATAAACCCCCACTTCCTTCCATTCTGCTAGCAAACATGCAATCTTTGGACAATAAAATAGATGACCTATGCGGAAGATTAAGCTATCAACGGGACATTCAAAACTGTAATATCTTATGCTTCACGGAGATGTGGCTGAACGACGACACTCAACATACACATGGTTGATAACATTTTCAATGTTACCGAACAAATATGGCTAACATCGAATGACTAACTTCAATTATTCAGTTATACACCAGCTTGATAGAACTATGTATTTTTGTAAATAACAGCTGGTGCACAATATATAAGGAAGTCTTGACCTATTGGTCGCATGAGGCAGAGTATCTCATGATAAACTGTAGATCACACTACCTACCTAGAGAGTTTATCTGTATTTTTCATAGCTGTTTACATACAACCACAGTCAGAGGCTGGCACTAAGAAAGCATTGAATGAGCTCTATTCCGCCATAAGCAAAGAAGGAAACGCTCACCCAGAGCGCCTATAGCTCGAGACATCTTTAGATATCACGCACCACCTGCTATTTACAAAAATACATAGTCCGCCGCCCCTTGTCTTACTAGACACCGCTATTCTATCCTGCTGGTGCAGCGTATAACCAGCCAGCTGTATGTTGATAGTGTCGTCATAGCCGGGGACTTTAATGCAGCGAAACTTGTCTGTTTCACCAAATTTCTATCAGCATTGTTAAATGTGTAACTAGAGGGGAGAAAAAACGAATCGATGACGTCGTCCCAACAGTGACCGTACGTACATACCCCAACCAGAAGCCATGGATTACAAGCAACATCCGCACTGAGCTAAAGGCTAGAGCTGCCGCTTTCAAGGAGCGGGACTTTAACCCGGAAGCTTATAAGAAATCCTGCTATGCCCTCCGACGAACCTTGAAACAGGCTAAGCATCAATACAGGACTAAGATCGAATCGCACTACACTGGCTCAGATGCTCGTCGGATGCGCGGGGCTTGCAAACCCTTACAGACTACAAAGGGAAGCACAGCCGAAAGCTGCCCAGTGACACGAGCCTACCAGACGAGCTAAACTACTTCTATGCTCGCTTTGAGGCAAATAACACTGAAACATGCATGATAGCACCAGCTGTTCTGGAAGACTGTGTGATCACGCTCTCCGCAGGTCAACATTCACAAGGCCGCTGGCCCAGGCGGATTACCAGGATGTGTACTGCGAGCATGCGCTGACCAACTGGAAAGTGTCTTCACTGCCATTTTCAACCTCTTCCTGTCCGAGTCTGTAATATAAACAAGTTTTAAGCAGACCACCATAGTGCCTGTGCCCATGAACACTAAGGTAACCTGTAAATTGACTACTGACCCGTAGCACTCACGTCTGTAGCCATGAAGTGCTTCGAAAGGCTGGTCATGGCTCACATCAACACCATTATCCCAGAAACGCTAGACCCACTCCAATTTGCACACCGCCCCAACAGATCCACAGATGATGCAATCTCTATTGAACTCCACACTGCCCATTCTCACCTGGACAAAAGGAACATCTACGTGACAATGCTATTTATTGACTACAGCTCAGCGTTCAACAACATAGTGCCCTCAAAGCTCATCACTAAGCTAAGGACCCTGGAACTAAACACCTCCCTCTGCAACTGGATCCTGGACTTCCTGACGGGCCAACCCCAGGTGGTAAGGGTAGGTAACAACACATCTGCCATGCTGATCCTCAACACGGGGGAACCTCAGGGGCGCGTGCTCAGTCCCCTCCTGTACTCCGTTCACCCATGACTGCATGGCTAGGCACGACTTCAACACCATCATTAAGTTTGCCAATGACACAACAGTGGTAGGCCTGATCACCGACAACGATGAGACAGCCTATAGGGAGGAGGTCAGAGACCTGGCCGTGTGGTGCCAGGTTAACAACCTCTCCCTCAATGTGATCAAGACAAATGAGCTGATTGTGGACTACAGGAAAAGGAGGACCGGGCACTACCCCATTCTCATCGACGGGGCTGTAGTGGAGCAGGTTGAGTTGTGAAGTAGGCACGACAAAGCCTATTCCCCCTCAGGAGACTAAAAAGATTTGGCATGGGTCCTCAGATCCTCAAAAGGTTCTACAGCTGCACCATCGAGAGCATTCTGACTGGATGCTCTCGATGGTGCAGTTGGGAACCACTATGTCAAATTCTCTAAACATGTTTAATCCATCATGTGACAGCAATCCTTATTTTCATTATATAAAGGGCTGTGAAAACAATGAACACAATATATTTGGGGATGTAAACCAGAAATATGGTTAGGGTTAAGCATGAAATTCCATGTCAAGCTCTTCAAAGCCACGTTTCTCAAGATCTTAGGCCCCAAATGTTGTTAATTAAACATTTTTAAGCTATATTTATTTTATAATATTTTGCTATAATAAGCTATAATTAAGCTATAATATTTTGACAGAAGGCTGAAAGCCTCAGCCAAATGGGTTACAACTGACAATTTCTCACTAGATATCACCTTTTACACAATTTCACAGGCAAAAATTGAACATTCTACCACAAATCAAGTTACGTGAGTAGTCGAAGATGCTAGCTTGCAAGAGTGAGGGCAACGAGCTGCAGCAGCGAGAGTGACAGCAGCAAGAGCGAGGCTGCATTGGAATCTGTTGACGAGCAAGTTGATGAGCAAGATTTTACTTTGGATAAAGCAGTGAATGTGTTGAGTAGCTGAAACCATCAGAGCACAAGCTAAAGAGCAGGGATGAGACGTCAGTGCATGCAATAAAAAGAGAGGAGCAACACACACAATGCCTTACGAAACAAAAACAAAAAAGAGAGAAATCAAAACACCACATGCCAAAAAATTGCCCTGCGTATGGCAAATCATGTAACAACTGTGGGAAAAATAATCATTTCTCAAAATGCTGCAAAGCTGAGGCTACAAAGAAAATGGTTCACACAGTCAAGGAGGAGATTGAAGAATTCTTTGATGATTCTGTGGAAATATGCAATGCAGTAAAAGCTGAATGGATTGTGCCATTGACTGTGAATGAAACTATAATATCATTCAAGCTTGATACCAGAGCACAGGTAAACCTATTGTTGCTGGATGACTACAAAACACTGACATTGAAGAGCAAAATACAACCGGTGAAAATGAAGGTTACTGGTTATACTGGGGAGAACGTACCAGTCAAAGGAAGCTGCATAGTAACTTTACAGCATAAAGGAAAACAGTTCAGAGCACAGCTGCTGATCGTGGAAAAGAGTGTGCAGCCAATTCTAGGAATCAATGCATGTGAAAAGCTCAATTTGCTGAAAAGAGTATGTAGTGACATCAGACTGAAATGACCAAGAATCACTACTGGCTGAGTATGAGGACATGTTTGAGGGTCTTGGATATTTACCAGGAGAACACAATATGTACTGAGGAAAAAGCTCAAGGAGGAACTCGGACGCATGGAAAAGATGGATGTCATCACAAAAATGGATGAACCTAAGCTCACTGGTTATTGTGGTGAAAAAGAACGCCGATCTCAGGATATGTCTAGACCCAAAATATCTCAACAAAGCAATCAAGAGAGATTATTTCAAGTTGCCAACCAGAGAAGAGATAATTTCGCAGTTTGCTGGAGCAAAGTGGTTCAGTAAGCTTGATGCCCCATCAGGATTCTGGCAAATGAAGCTAGATGATGCAAGCTCAAGGCTATGCACATTCAACACACCTGAGGGCAGGTACAGATTTCTTCGTCTACCATTTGGGATTCTCTCAGCGCCAGAGGTCTACCACAAGACAATCCACATGATCTTCGATCACATTCCAGGAGTGGAGACCATGATGGATGACATCATCGTCTGGGGGTCCACAAAAGAAGCACACGGCGCGAGAGTGAGACAAGTGCTGGAGATGACACGGAAAGTCAACCTAAAACTAAACAAGGACAAATGCGAGTTTGGTGTGAAAAAACTTACCTTCGTGGGAGACGTATTTCAGAGGATGGAGTCAAACCAGACCTGAGGAGAACATCAGCCATCAACAACATGGAGCGCCCAAAGAACAAGGACGACGTGAGACACTTCATGGGCATGATCACCTACCTTGCAAAGTTCATACCTCAACTGTCAGCACAGTCCGCTCCACTCAGATGTTTTCTGGAACAGAAAAACGAATGGGAATGGTCCCATGAACAGGAAAACTGCTTCAAAAACCTAAAGAAGACAATCACAGAAGAGCCAGTGCTCAGGTTCTATGATCCAGAGAAAAGCACAAGGATTTCTGCAGACGCGTCACAGTTTGGCCTGGGAGCAGTTCTTCTGCAACAGCATGACGACACAGGGCAACCCTTATGCGTCCAGAGCCTTGACAGGCGCAGAGACAAGGTACGCACAAATAGAGAAAGAACTACTGGCGAGCACATACGCTTGCGAAAGGTTTCACCAATACATCTACGGACGAGACTTCAAAGTACGAATCGACCACAAACCATTGGTGTCAATCATGTCTAAGCCACTGAATGATTGTCCAATGAGAATCCAGAGAATGTTGATCAGACTGCAAAAGTATGATGGGAAGATGGATGGATGCAGCAAGGGTGTGTGGAGAGAGAAGTTGCACCGCGACCCTATGAGATCCGAACGGAGCATGGATCACAACTGAGGCGAAACAGAGTGGATCTAAGGCTTCAGCCATTCACTCAAGTGACTGAGGATCATCAGGAGGATCCTGCTGAAGCGTCAAATGCCTTTAGAAATGGACAATTCAGTCAGAACACCCTGACTGACAATGAACGCTGTTCAACTGTTTCAGGAAACACTTCAGCAGAACGACCAAAAAGGACTGTCAGAGCCCCTGAAAGGCTTTTTGAGAATTGCTAAAAAAAAGGGGCACCTGGACTGAATGTTTTGTTTATGTGAAAAGAAATAGAGCCACAATAAAGTATTGTTGGACAGACTATTTTTAGTTAAAAAAAAATAAAAAATACATCAGGGGGGCGGAGCAGGTGGTTGAAGAATGCCTTGCATGGCTAAACAATGAGTTTTCTAGCTGAAGTATATGTTCATTAAAAGTAGTTAAACCTACGCCCCGGTTTGCCGTTTTACAAGGAACAAACATAACACTTGTCAAAGCAACATTGAGGGTTAGGTGGTTAACAGTCTAATATTGGCTATCAATGTTGATATAAACTAACTATAACTTGTTTTAGCGAGCGACATAAGACACGTTTAGAGTTCGCTTTTGTCAAGTTAAATGGGAAGAACAAGACAGAAAGACAACAGTAGATGGAATATCCAAGCCTCACAGAAGATGGCAGGCATGCTAGCTAGCTACGACGAGAGCCAGCACAGCATGGATACACAAGATGTTGCGAGCTCAAGCAAGAGAAAGAACAAAACTGACCAGGATGAAACCCTTGCAACCTCTTTTCCTCAGACCCCATTTCAAAATGTAAAAAAAGTGAAATAGGACATTTCTACGTCTGAACTTTTCTCTGCAATCCAGTCCCTGTCCACTAAACAAAACGCCACGTTCTCCAAAGTGTCCATCATAGAGCGGGCTACCGAAGAAACATCAAAGAAGGTCGATAATTTGTCAGAAAACTTCAATCAGCTTCACAAAATGATGAGTGAGAACAAGGAAAAGATCATGTTCCTAGAGAATGAGCTGAAGAAACTGCAATCCCAGAATAATGAGCTGTGTGAGAATGTAGCTGAACTTCAAAGGTACTCTCGCAGGTGGAATCTGAAAATCCAAGGTGTAAAAGAGGTAGAGGATATTAGGGAAGCAGTCATTAATATCCCAGATAAGGTCGCTCTGCGCATCAAAGACAAGCTAAGAGACGTGATCGACGTGGTACATCGACTTGGGAAACGAAGATCTGATGGAACCCCTAGCAATGTCATCTTGCGCTTAACTATGCACCATTACAGGGACATCATCTGGAAAATGGCCAAGGGGAACAAGTTTCTGGACGAGAAGAATCAAAGAGGCTCTGATACGGCAGGATCAGACTGACAGGGAGACACTGTGGCCGCTTATACAGAAGGCACGACAAGAGGGAAAGAAGGCTGGGTTCAAGTGCCCGCACACGTTTATCGAAGGAAGAATGATTACTGGGCAACTCTGTTGACATGAACCATACTGGAACTGTGAGTACTGCCAAGAGTACATTTAATGTACTGCCACGAGTTAAGGTACCGTGCGAACTACAATTTATGAACACTTGCCAACAAAAAATATATTTAAAAAAATTGAGATTTGTAATACTGTTAACCACTGCTACCTCGGCTGAGCGTAGTTTTCCATCATAGTAACCCTCTCAAGGTTCACTGTTTGTTTTATTGTTCACGTTACTACTTCTGTTATCTAGTTTGTGTTCTTTCTTTTTTTTAATACAGGAGTTCGTTTCCAACTCACTCAATATTGTTAATCTGAATGCTAGGGGTTTGAGAGATCTTACAAAAAAGGAAAGCCTTATTTTTATATTGTAAACGCAGTAACGCAGATTTTGTCCTTCAGGAAACTCATTCGTGTGAAAGTGATGAAAAATGTGGGAAATCACAATGGGGAGACAGCCTATTTCAGTCATGGATCAAACCATTCTGGTGGTGTTCTGACACTTATTCACGAGTTTAAAGGTGACATTATAAGATCAACATATTCACAGGATGGGAGATGGTTAATAGTAACTGTTAAACTTGACAATGCTATTTTCATCATTTGTAATGTATATGGACATAACTCACATGCTCCAAATAAGACCCTTTTTACCCAATTTACCAGAAAATTACAGGATTTACGCAACAAATACTCAGAGGCTTTTCTAATTATTTCAGGGGATTTTAATGAAACACCTGATGAATCTGTTGATCGTTTTCTTCCTAGTACGAGTCAAAATAGCAAAATGATCACTACATTATGCAAGGATCTTTCTGTTGATGATGCCTGCCGTTATTTCAATCCAGATGCTAAGGGTTATACCTGGACCAACAAAACGATGTCACGTAAATCTAGAATAGATTTATTCCTAATTTCCCCCGTTTTGTTACAATTTCTTATAGATGTAGATCGGTTGGCTCTCTTTTCTGATCATCACTTGATTTCCCTGAATTTACAAGCTACTAAAAAATCTAAAGGTACTCGAGGATATTGGAAATTAAACAATACACTTCTTAAAAATCCTATTCTCACTGGAAACATCAAATCGTTAGCCAAAGATATTTTTGCAAGAAAAGACTTGGGTCATGGAAGTAGATGGGAATTTTTCAAATATAGAGTCAGAGTTGTAGCCATTAAATGCACTTAAAGAGCTGATGCACTTAAAGAGCTGATGCACTTAAAGAGCTGATGCACTTAAAGAGCTGATGCACTTAAAGAGCTGATGCACTTAAAGAGCTGATGCACTTAAAGAGCTGATGCACTTAAAGAGCTGATGCACTTAAAGAACCTTAGAGAAAAATAGTTGATGAGTAAGCTTGACAGTGTTCTAAAGAAAGATAATCTATCTCAAGAAGAAGAGTCTGTATTTAAATCTTTACAACTAGAATTAGAACAGCTTTACACAGATCTGGCAAAGGGTGCCTTTGTCAGATCAAGAGCAAAATGGATTGAAGAGGAGGAAAGAAACAATAGTTACTTTTTTGCACTTGAAAAGAGAAACTTGAAAAGATAATCTATTACTGCACTTAAAATAAATGATGTGTTATGCAAAGATCCCATTACAATATCAACATTTGTCAATTGGTTTTATGAAAACCTTTACAACTCACAATTTCCGGAAGATGGTTGTGAAAGGTACATTTGCCACATTCAGAATTATGTCCCTGTAATTGAGGATGATTTCCACTCAGTTTGCGATTCACCTGTGTCAATTGAAGAAATTAGAGAGGCCATGAATTCAATGAAAAAAGGTTAATCACTTGGCCCTGATGGCCTGTCAGTTGAATTCTATAGACAGTTTTGGGAGTTACTAGAAGACCCTATTCTTAATGTTTCAAGATTGCATTGAAAATGGGGAAATGGTCTCCACTATGAAACACGGCCTTATTTCACTGATTCCGAAGCCCGATAAAGACACTTCTCTCATTGACAATTGGAGACCAATTACTTTATTAAATATTGATTACAAATTGAATGCTCTGGTTTATGCCAAAAGATTAAAGAAAGGAATAGATACGATTTATAAATGAGACTCAAACAGAATTTATGAAGGTCCGTCACATAAGCTCTAACATTCGTTTAGTCTTGGACTTTATAGATTATTCAGATGCAATTGACTCAGATGCGGTTGTCTTATTTTTGGACTTCTGTTAAGCCTTTGACACAATTGAACACAAATTTCTCTTTAGGTCACTTTAACATTTTCACCAAAGCCAAACAGTTTATCTGTAACGGCTGTCCTCCTCCTCCTCTGATGAAGAGGAGGAGTAGGGATTGGACCAAAGTGCAGCGTGATATTTTGACATAATGATGTTTATTAAAGTAAAGACGAAAACCGAAAACACTTCAACAAACTACAAAATAACAAAACAACGTAGACAGACCTGAACATAGAACTTACATAAATACACGAAGAACTCACGAACAGGAACAGACTACAACGAACGAACAAACCGAAACAGTTCCGTATTGTGCAACATACACAGACACGGAAGACAACCACCCACAAACAAACAGTGTGAACAGCCTACCTTTATATGGTTCTCAATCAGAGGAAAAGTCAAACACCTGTCTCTGATTGAGAACCATATAAGGCTAATTACAAATGACCTAAACATAGAAACACAAAACATAGAATGCCCACCCCAACTCACGCCCTGACCAACTAAACACATACAAAAATAACAGAAAACAGGTCAGGAACGTGACATTATCAAAGTCATTCGCATGTTTTACAAAGATATAAATAGTTCTGTGTTACTGAACCTTAACCCATCCAAAATATTCAGTATGAACAGAAGTGTATGACAGGGATGCCCAATTTTGCCATTTTTATTCATTTTGGTTGTGAAACTTCTATCTCTAGATATTCTGAATAATGTAACTCTGTATGGCTTAACCATTTTTAACAAACAAATCAAAATTTCCCAACTGGTTCATGACACTATTATTTTTTAAGAGACAAAGACCAGGTCGCCCATGTCCTTAATGCTATAACTGCATTCTCTATTGCATCAGGATTAAAACTGAATGTTTCTAAATGTGAAATCTTATGTTTATTTGACTGTGATGATAAAGAAATAGAAAATATTCCTGTAAAGGACATCTGTCAACAAAAAAAAACACTTAGACAGACAACATATTAATTTCTCTCCTAAAATTAAGAAAACAAAAAATATGTTTAATAATTGGCTACAAAGATATTTTTATACTTGGGAGAGGACTTCTGTCCAAGGCAGAGAGACTGTCTCTGTCACGCCCTGACCTTAGAGATCCTGTTTATGTCTCTATTTTGGTTTGGTCAGGGTGTGAGTTGGGGTGGGTATTCTATTATTTGTATTTCTATGTTTTGGCCGGGTTGGGTTCTCAATCAGGGACAGCTGTCTATCGTTGTCTCTGATTGAGAACCATACTTAGGTATCCCTTTTTTCCACCTGTTTTTGTGGGAAGTTGACTTTATTTATGGCACATAGCCTTTAGCTTCACGGTTTGTTTTGTAGTGTTTATTGTTTTGTTCGGCGTCTTTTTCAAATAAAAGGAAAATGTACGCTCACCACGCTTCTCCTTGGTCCTCTTCTTTTAACGGCCGTGACAGTCTCGCTTTGTGTACATCTCATTATCTTTATTTGTAAAGAGATCAACAAGACCTTTCTTGACTTCATCTGGAAAAATAAGTCTCACAAACTAAAAAAGTCAGTCCTCTTTAATGAAAGACCTTAAGGTCTGGAAGTGTTGGATTTTGTTGACATAAATAACACTTTCAAGATCAACTGGTTGAAAAGATGTCTGATCAATACTGATTCAATATGGTATTTCATTCCAAATAAAGTTTTTAATAAGTTGGGAGCTCTTCAATTTTTTTCTGAAATGTAATTATATTCCTGAAAGAAAACCCACTAAATTGGCTAGGTTTCAACAACAAGCTTTAATGGCCTGGAAAATGTTTCCTGCACAATTTTTCCCCACATAAAGCTGTTTTTGTGGAATAATTCAGACAACTGTAAGGAACAAGTAATGGTTCTACCCCAGCGGCATGAGAGGAATATTGACTTTGTTCTTGATGTTTTCGACAATAAGGGTAATATTCTTACATATGAACAATTTATAACATTGAATGAGTTTCCAATACATCAGAGAGTTTATTTAAGTGATCAAAGCCATTCCCAGTGGTCTAACTACACTAATGAAAACTCATCTTAGCTTTGGTAATGATCACAAAGCTTATCCAAAACTCAATTTCGAAGGCGTGGGCTTACTTGAGAAATCTTGTTGTAATATATTTATAAGACAAATTCTCCATTCACAGAAACAACTTACGCCTAGAGGAACATTTTTCTGGAACATGCTTATTCCTGACATTGTTTGGAAAAAAGCTTACAAATATTGTAGACCAAACAAATTTAAGGAAGTGCACTTTAAAATTCTACGTAATATCCATGTAATTCTATGTTGTCCAAATTTGTGGCTATTGATGATTTCTGCGTTTTCTGTGAAAAAGGTGAGAATCTGACTCACTTGTTCTTTGAATGTTTATTTGTGTCACAATTTTGGGAAAACCTTGCAGAATACTTATTTAACATTATGAACTCTACCCATGTTCATGCAGGATATATTATGTTACTATTGCAATGACAAGGCCATTGAAATGATTGGGGCAGCAGGTAGCCTAGTGGTTAGCGCATTGGACTAGTAACAGAAAGGTTGCAAGATCAAATCCCTGAGCTGACAAGGTAAAAATCAGGCCTGGTTCCTAGGCCATCATTGAAAATAAGAATTTGTTCTTGAGACTTGCCTAGTTAAATAAAGGTAAAATTAAATTGTGACTTTTTAAATTCTTGTTGCCAAATACTTTATACACAAACAAAAATTCCAGAAATGTATACCAAAATTACACACATTTCTGATTGAATTTAATTATCTTAAGACATTATCCCTAGTGAATAACAACAAGAAAAACATAAGATTTGAGTGAATACAATTGCACTAGAATTGTTTATTTCTTTTTTATGTTTTTAGTATTTTGTTGTTAATGCCCGTTTTGTTTTGTTAGACATGTTTGATGTAGCAATGTAAATATGTATTAAATGTAAATATTATGAGTAAAAACGTATTTAATAATAAAAAATCTAAAAAAGGTATGGAAAGCCGTTTGGGTCTTTGCGTGTAAAAAAAAAAAAAAAACACTATTTGACCCGTTAAATAAGCTTTTCATTTGACACAATCCTATTATAGAATATCGTGTGTGCAAGCCAAGCGCCACCACTATGATCAGTAGCACTGTCAAAGATGTAGAAAAAAAGTGTACACACATCGGCCATGATGTTTACAATACCGCGTTGCATTATTGCATAAGGCATTATTTGTTCGACCGAATAGGGAAAACGTCTGTGTGAGCATTTGAAATAAGAGCAGGATCAAAAATGTGTGCAAATATAGTTGATACAGATGTTATTAGAAACTTCTGGGCTAGCTTATGCGTGGTACCATCCTAGCTTGCACCAATGCAAGCAGCCTGAAAACAATGACAAGAAACTGCAGTCATTTTCAATGTTCATAGCAATGATTTAGGAATCCACGTAAGTATTAGCTAGGTAGCCACTTCCATCTCCTATGGAAATTGAACTTCAGTTTATGAAAAGAACTACCTAGCCAGCTACTAAACCCTTTTACCCAAGCTCACGTTATAAGCACCCAGCTAGCTTCAGTGAGGCTTGACCCTACCTGGGTTATGTGTTGTAAAGGTAACAACAATAAGGATGAACCACAATAGTGGAATTGGCAGTATGCCTTCAAAGTAAAAGTCCCCCTTTGAAAGTGACGCAAATGGTTACTTTATGGAATCAAATCAAATGTTATTTGTCACATGCGCCGAATACAACGGGTGCAAACCGTACCGTGATATGCTTACTTACAAGCCCAATGCAGTTCAAGAAACAGTTAAGAAAATATTTACTAAATAAACTAAAGTAAAAAATAAATAAAATAACAATAACAAGGCTATATACAGGGGGTACCAGTACCGAGTCAATATGCGTAGGTACAGGTTAGTCGAGGTAATTTGTAAATCTAGGTAGGGGTAAAGTGAATATGCATAGATAATAAACAGCGAGTAGCAGCTGACACCGCCTAGTATAAAGGTCCTGGATGGCAGGAAGCTTGGCCCCAGGGATGTACTGGGCCGTACGCACTACCCTCTGTAGCACCTTACGGTCAGATGCCAAGCAGATTTGCACGCCCCTCCCTCCACCACGCTGCTGCTGCTGCTCTCTGTTATCTATGCATAGCCACTTTAATAACCCTAATAACACCGGTGCCCCTGTACCCTGTATAGCCCCGCTATTGTTATTTACTGCTGCTCTTTAATTATTTGTTTTTCTTATCTCTTATTATTATTTTTCTGAAAACGGCATTGTTGGTTAAGGGCTTGTAAGTAAGCACTTCACTGTAAGGTCTACACCAGTTGTATTCGGCGCATGTGACAAATAAAATGTGATATGTCTAGGGTTTCCGGCATAGTGGTGTTGATGTGAGCCATGACTAGCCTTTCAAAGCACTTCATGGCCAGCGTTCTCAGTGCTACTGGGCGGTAATCATTTAGGCAGGTTACCTTTCGCTTTCTTGGGCACAGGGACTATGGTGGTTTGTTTGAAACATGTTAGGGCTTAAAAGTTGTCTTGCTCACTTGCTGCACTTCAAACTCTGGGACAGTGCTGGGAATACAAAAAGGAAGCTAGCTGATGCATGTAAATAATGTTTTTCCCCAAAAACATTGCAACACGACATCTGTTTCAGTAGTTATAGTAAACTAGCTAACTATCTAGCTAGGTGTCTTAATCTAAAATAGCCCTAACATGTTTCAAACAAACCACCATAGTCCCTGTGCCCAAGAAAGCGAAAGGTAACCTGCCTAAATGATTACCGCCCAGTAGCACTGACAGCATCATAACAATCGTTGTGACATATGAAATACGAGGGACAGTGTAATCTATGTGCAATAACTACGTACATTTTTTATGAATGTGTTAAATTATTATGTCATGTGCAGCCATATCCCGGTCCTGATTGGTCAACAAGCTTATGAAACGTCAAACAGGGTTATTTGATGTATCTTTTTTTTTGACACGCAAAGACCCAAATGGCGTTCCAAAGTATGGTAATGAGTATGAATCTCTGTTTACTCCTGCAAAAGTGAATGCTTTTCATATACAGGCTTTATCTACATTCCCAATGAAAATACGAACATATAGTTTATGGAAAAGAGATGTATGTTTCTGGACGATGCACCATGCTGCCTTGTTGACAACATGACCAAGCGGTGCAGATTACTGTTCGATTTGAGATTGGCGCGCCTCCCTCGCCGCTTTTGCCCATTCCCGTCACTGGCCACAGACCGGTGCACCGCGGCTCAGGTTAATAGAACTCCCTCGCTGCCATTTTGGCTATGCCTCACATGATGACTGTGTCGACAAGGATTTGAAGCGTCTTAATAATTAAACCAGCTTGTTAATCGAATAAATTGTTATACCTGGGTCTCACAAAACCAGGCAAACATAGAGATCTGCAAGCTTATTTTCCTCGCTACGAATCCTGTTTGTCACTGGTGAAGGTTAGCTACAACTGTAAAGCAAGGTTAGCAAAACATTACCCTACTGTGAAGATGATGAGGAAGACTGTTACGACGAGGCTTCTGGGATCCATGCGAGGGTTCCCAAGCCACCGAATGAACTATGCTGTGAATGCTGTTGCGAGAGGTATTTTAGTTTATGCTGCTTCTTTATCCAATATTTTATTTGCTAATTATCATCTAGCTAGATCACGAGCTAATGACACTCATTCGATGACGCATCAAGTTAGTTAGATAATGCGGTGTTTAAAATAACTGGGAACTTTGGGAAAAAACGAGCTCCGACTGGGAAAAATCGATTTCAACGGTCAGCCAACTCGGAAACTCTGACCTCTTTTTAGAGTTCAGGTTTTCCGACTTGAAGGTCGTATTTGTCCGATTTCCTAGTTGTTTTGTAACCAGTTACTCAACTTTTATGCCGTTACATCACGTCCGTGTGACAGTGTCTTTCTGCCCTGAATGCATATTAGACATTTTCCAATGAATTCTCAGATCAATGTGTATGGTTTCTGGACCCAAATGACACTTATGGTGTTTTTACAGAATCGATCAAAAGTAGGGAACTGGAGAAAGATGAGTTGCGACCTCTGTACATGGATTTTCAAGCAACAACACCAATGGTATGTGGCTCTTTAACGTTAGCTCCCAGCCTATAGGCTCTCCCACGATAATTATACCAAACTGGTGGCATGTCAAATCTGTAAAACATTGCATTGAAGCGAATTAAAAAGATCCAATGCCATCTTTGAGAAATGCAACCTGCACAGAATCTTCAACTCAATATATTTTTATCTCATGACTCTAGGATCCAAGAGTTCTGGATGCAATGCTTCCCTATCAAGTTAATTATTATGGTAACCCTCACTCCAGAACACATGCATATGGCTGGGAAAGTGAAAGTGCAATGGAAAAAGCTAGAAAGGTAATTAATTTACAATTGAGTAGCTATTGCGTCATGTAATTTGATGATAAGGCTAACATATCTTCATTTGATTTCTCCTTACAGCAAGTGGCAGACCTGATTGCTGCAGATCCTCGTGAGATCGTGTTCACAAGTGGTGCCACTGAATCCAATAATATGTCAATCAAAGTAAGTCTCCCTTTTACCGCTTTAGTAGTCAGATTAACGGCAAGGATTTCGGAGGGTGAATAATACATGCCAAGAACTGCCAGCTGATGGAAAGATTAAGACATAAGAATGAGCTAAGGTCAATCAACTGTTCTGCTGTGTAATTTATTTGTAAATGAGGATACATGCTAACAATTAAGAGGAAAGGAATTGAGTGGTTGTTTTTGTTTCTTCGTACAATGCATTCCTCCTAGGGTGTGGCCCGATTTTACAAATCCAAGAAGAAGCATGTGATCACCACTCAGACGGAGCATAAGTGTGTGCTGGACTCCTGTCGAGTCTTGGAGGCAGAGGGCTTTGACATAACCTATCTTCCCGTGAAGACTAATGGCTTGGTTGACCTACAGGCAAGCTCAATTGTTTGGTTGTTTTACCTAAATGTGGCAATGTGCTATGTTTTATACAGCCCCATTGTATGAATCCACTCCACAATCTGCTCTTGTACCAAGAATAAGATAAATTAAGTTCTCATGGCCTATTTCTTCAATACGTTTGCATGTCTTGAATACCTCACATGCTGATATAAAAATGTTGCTATTTTTTATAGCTACTGGAGGAAACGATTCGTCAAGACACAAGTTTGGTGTCTGTGATGACCGTGAACAATGAGATTGGTGTGAGGCAGCCTGTCGAAGACATAGGTAACCTTTTTAGCCAAAATAGATTCAGAAGTATATCAACTATGAAATTGAGACATTTCATTTGATCTTTGTTTTATCTTTTATAATCCGCTATTATTTTCACACACACTTCTCCAGGTCGAATCTGCCGGTCAAGGAACGTGTTCTTCCACACTGATGCAGCTCAAGCTGTGGGAAAAATCCCCATCAATGTATCTGACTGGAAGGTAGACCTGATGTCCATCAGCGGGCACAAAATATATGGTCCCAAAGGTATATTGTTGAATATCAGATACTATCAGTGTTGGGGTTCAATTCCATTTTCATTTAGGAACAAATCTGAAATTTCTGTTTTCATCACTGAAAAGCAAGGAGAGAAAATGTAATTGATATGTCGGTTTACTTCCTGAGTTGATATGGAATTGACCCCAAGCCCGACTACTACATTGAGCGAACTCTTTTGTCTAGCCACATATTAAACTCCTTTAATTGTTGGTGTTTTATGTAAGAACTGTGCGAGCAATTGAGTGACTATAAATAATTACAAGTGAAATATGTTTATGATTTGACAGGGGTCGGGGCACTGTATGTGCGGCGCCGGCCCCGGGTTCGAATGGAGCCACTGCAGAATGGTGGAGGCCAGGAGAGGGGGCTTCGCTCAGGGACAGTGCCCACTCCTCTGGCTGTGGGACTGGGCGCAGCCTGTGATATAGCCCAGCAGGAGCTAGAGGTAGACAACTCATTACTGCCTGAAACAAACTTACACAGGATGTTGTTCATCAATCCTGGCTTCTGTTTGTTTTTACTGTTTTTTTTATTTAAAAAAAAATGTAGCTTGAGTTCAAAAGACATTGGAAAAAACAGTCGGAATGTTGAGGCTTGCACAGCAAACTGACAAATCCCCACTGCATTATATGAAAGGTTCCATCATATATTTTTTGCTGCATGTTGTGTTGATGGGTAAATGAGAAGTGTTTACTGTAGTAGTATAGTAGTGTATTCTTTATAGTGAAAGAATAAGTTAACATATTATTTTTGTTGCTTATTGATCTTCTCTCCTTTCCAGTATGATCACAGCCGGGTGTCCATGTTGGCAAACCGCCTTGTGAGCAAAATCATGTCAGAGATCCCTGATGTTGTGATGAATGGTGATGCAGAGCAAAGATACCCAGGTGAAGTGCAGAACAAGGGATTTGTGGACAGAATAATAGATACAGGCATATAAGTGTGTGGAAGTGGAATTCATATTTTTCATAATAATCATTTGATGTGATTGGCTGGTAATCTGTTAAATATATTCCTTATGTGTTGTGTATGAGTTAAATCAAGTACTGTGCTGGACATTATCATAATCACATTAGAGCAATAGTATTTTGCATATGCCTACAGATGAAGTGAAACGCATAATAGTTTGTGGATTGTACTTTAGTCAGTTGATGAATCGGTGAAGAATTCCTTAAATGTTGATGCTCTATTATTAACTAGAATTTTTGTCGGACACAGGATGCATTAATTTGTCCTTTGCCTACGTGGAGGGAGAGAGTCTGTTGATGGCCCTGAAGGATGTTGCTCTATCATCTGGCAGGTCAGTAGCAAGTAAAGTGCTATTAGATGCTTTTATTTATATACAGTACCAGTCAAAAGTTTGGACACACCTACTCATTCCAGTGTTTTTCTTTATTTTTTACAATTTTCTACATTGTAGAATAATATTAAAGACATCAAAACTATTAAATAACCCACATGGAATCATGTAGTCACCAAAAAAGTGTTAAACAAATCAAAATATATTTGAGATTCTTCAAAGTAGCCACCCTTTGCCTTGATGACAGCTTTGCACACTCTTGGCATTTTCTCAACCAGCTTCATGTGGAAGCCGGAATGCATTTTGATTAACAGGTGTGTCTTGTTCATTTGGAATTCCTTTCCTTAATGCGTTAGAGCCAATCAGTTGTGTTGTGACCAGGTAGGGGTGGTATACAGATGATAGTCCTATTTGGTAAAAGACCAAGTCCATATTATGGGCCAAAATTCACCCAACTTTTTGTGGGATGCTTGTGTATATATGTGTGTGTGTGTGTGTGCATACACATACATATATTTATTCATTAGAGATGAAACGGTATGAAAATTTCATATCACGATTAGTGACAAATTATCACGGTTATCAGTATTATAGCGGTATTATTAAAGTGTGCTGGAAATGTTAAATGTACTGAAACACACACTGAAATCATTTCACCAAGTTATATTGAAAGCCAACAAACAACAAATAAAATTAGCAGCACTTTGTGCATAAACATTAAAGATGGCGTCATGAGTCAAGTTTCCCTAATGCATGTTTTAATGAACACAACCTTAAGTAAATAAAATTTGCATATAAAAGCAACACAAGCAATGTGCAAGTAAGATCAATACAACTATGTAAACAAGTCCAATGTGCAGGTGTTGACATTAAAATAACACTATGTAAACAAGTCAAATGAACAGCACTGATTGTATGTCTGTTCTCTCCTTCATAAAGAAACAAGGTGCTGCTGGTCTAACATCCTGTATGTCTGTTCTCTCCTTCATACAGAAACAAGGTGCTGCTGGTCTAACATCCTGTATGTCTGTTCTCTCCTTCATAAAGAAACAAGGTGCTGCTGGCCTAACATCCTGTATGTCTGTTCTCTCCTTCATAAAGAAACAAGGTGCTGCTGGCCTAACATCCTGTATGTATGTTCTCTCCTTCATACAGAAACAAGGTGCTGCTGGCCTAACATCCTGTATGTCTGTTCTCTCCTTCATAAAGAAACAAGGTGCTGCTGGCCTAACATCCTGTATGTCTGTTCTCTCCTTCATAAAGAAACAAGGTGCTGCTGGCCTAACATCCTGTATGTCTGTTCTCTCCTTCATAAAGAAACCAGGTGCTGCTGGTCTAACATCCTGTATGTATGTTCTCTCCTTCATAAAGAAACCAGGTGCTGCTGGTCTAACATCCTGTATGTCTGTTCTCTCCTTCATAAAGAAACAAGGTGCTGCTGGCCTAACATCCTGTATGTCTGTTCTCTCCTTCATAAAGAAACAAGGTGCTGCTGGTCTAACATCCTGTATGTCTGTTCTCATTCATAAAGAAACAAGGTGCTGCTGGTCTAACATCCTGTATGTATGTTCTCTCCTTCATAAAGATACAAGGTGCTGCTGGTCTAACATCCTGTATGTCTGTTCTCTCCTTCATAAAGAAACAAGGTGCTGCTGGCCTAACATCCTGTATGTCTGTTCTCTCCTTCATAAAGAAACAAGGTGCTGCTGGCCTAACATCCTGTATGTATGTTCTCTCCCTCATAAAGAAACAAGGTGCTGCTGGCCTAACATCCTGTATGTATGCATCTTTGTTCACTTGAGATTGCAAATTAAATATGCTGACATTTTTACATTTCAATGTAATATGAAAGGGCTGCAGTGAGGTCTTGAGCATTTTGATGTGGGTGCATAAGCAGCCTGCCTTTTTAAATGCTTGCTTGAGGTCCTGTTTCACAACTGTAGATGAGGGGCCAGTAGCATCACTGGGTTTGCCTGCTGCATGCCCATTCTAAACAAGCGAATAGCAAATATATTATTATTATTGTTACATTATAATTATTCACTTCCCCACCCACCCACACAGTCTATCTTCTGTGTTGCATTTGAGTATATGCTATGACCCCATGCACAATTTACATAAATACAAATGAGTCTTTAGACAGTGATAGTAATTGCAATGAGCCCAAACAATTTACATAAATTCAGGAGTCTTGTACAGGAGTCTATAGTGTTTCTCCTGTTGGAACACTTTTACAACCAAGTCGATGACTTCCGGATTTTAAATGAACAAAATGTTGGTTGGGTGACTAAACTACATAACATGTTATCGTGTGCAATGGGCGAATAGACTCTGCAGACACAAGAGTAGGTTCCACTGAAAGCTTCAGTTTACATTATTGACAAGCTATTAGCAAGTTACAGACAAAGCATGACACGTTCCCCCATTCTGAAGTCCCCACATCATGCATTGAGCTAAAAGTTAACTTACCTTGCATTCACTATAAAGTGGAGGTCACAAAGATGACTCGAGATTTGAAGTGTTGCCCCCTTTCACAGCGTTTTCTTTTTGTTGCTTGTTCTGCAGACGGGGTGACCATCTTCAATTAAGTTTCCCTCTGCACTAATGTAAAACCCAAAATACGACCCCACTTCAGATTTGATCCTCTAAGAAGGCTGAAAAATCTCCAGAGCGCTGTCACTGCCTTCCGCCATGTTTTCACACAAAACAAAACCCACGTTGCATGCTGCGCCTGCGTCAGACTTTTGCTAACTGTGGTTGATGCTGGACAGTATTTACCGTGAGTTTTTCAAACCGCGGTAATCAAACACGGTTTTAATCATAATAAAAATGTGAAATTATAATACTAACCTTCTGGAATTTTACCTTGGTTTATCGTGAAACCGGTAACCATTTCATCCCTAATATATACATTGAGTACCAGTCAAAAGTTGACACACCTACTCATTCAAGGGTTTCTTTATTTTTACTATTTTCTACATGTAGAATAATAGTGAAGATATCAACTCTGAAATAACACATGGAATCATGAAGTAACCAAAAAAAGTATTTTGAGATGCTTCAAAGTAGCCGCCCTTTGCCTCGATGACAGTTTTGCACACTCTTGTTCTTCTCTCAACCAGCTTCACCTAGAATGCTTTTCCAACAGTCTTGATGGAGGTCCCACATATACTGAGCACTTGCTGGCTGCTTTTTCTTCACTCTGCGGTCTAACTCATCCCAAACCATCTCAATTGGGTTGAGGTTGGGTGATTGTGGATGCCAGGTCATGTGATGCAGCACTCCATCACTCTCCTCCTTGGTAAAATAGCCTTTACCCAGCCTGAAGATGTGTTGGGTAATTTTTCCTGTTGAAAAACAAATGATAGTCCCACTAAGCACAAACCAGATGGGATGACGTATTGCTGCAGAATGCGGTGGTAGCCCTGCAGGGTAAGTGTTTCTTGAATTAGAAATAAATCACTGACCGTGTCACCAGCAAAGTGCCATCACACAACCTCCTCCATGCTTCACGGTGGGAACCACACTTCCGGAGATAATCCGTTCACCTACTCTGCATCTCACAAAGACATGGCAGTTGGAACAAAAAATCTCTAATTTGGACTCATCAGAATAGAACAGATTTCCACCGGTCTAATGTCCATTGCTCGTGTTTCTTGGACCCATCAAGTCTCTTCTTCTTATTGGTGTCCTTTTAGTAGTTAGTGGTTTCTTTGCAGCAATTCGAACATGAAGGCCTGATTCACGCAGTCTCCTCTGAACAGTTTATGTTGAGATGTCTGTTACTTGAACTCTGAAGCATTCATTTCAGCTGCAATTTGGCTGGTAACTCTCATGAACTTATCCTCTGCAGCACCGGTAACTTTGGGTCTTCCTTTACTGCGGCGGTCCTCATGAGCCAGTTTCATAACACTTGATGGTTTTTGCAACTGCACTTGAGGAACTTTCAAAGTTCTTGAAATGAAATGTATTGACTGACCTTAATGTCTTGAAGTAGTGATGGACTGTTGTTTCTCTTTGCTTATTTGAGCTGTTCTTGCCATAATATGGACTTGGTCTTTTACCAAATAGCCAAATCTTCTGTATATCACAACTGATTGGCTCAAATGCATTAAAGAAAGAAATTCCAAAAATTAACTTTTTGCAGGGCAAACCTGTTAATTGAAATGCATTACAGGTGACTGGCTCATGAAGCTGGTTGAGAGAATGCCAAGAGTGTGCAAAGCTGGCAAAGGGTGGCCACTTTAAAAATCTCAAATATATTTTGATTTGTTTAACACTTTTTTGGTTATTACATGTGTTATTTCATAGTTTTGATGTTTTCACTATAATTGTACAATGTAGAAAATAGTAAAAATAAAGAAATCATGGAATGAGTAGGTGTCCAAACTTTTTTTTTTTCTTCTTCATGTTACACAATACATGTATGTTTTGTTCGGTAAAGTTCATATTTATATCCAAAAATCTTAGTTTACATTGGCACGTTATGTTCAGTAATGTTTTGCCTCAAACATCCGGTGATTTTGCAGAGAGCCACATCAATTTACAGAAATACTAATAATAAACATTTATACAAGTATGAAACATGGAACTTTAGATAAACTTCTCCTTAATGCAACCGCTGTGTCAGATTTCCAAGAACTTTATGGAAAAAGCACACCATGCGATAATCTGAGTACAGCGCTCCGAGCCCAAATAAGCCATAAAGATCCTCCATTTTTTGGAGTCAACAGAAGTCAGAAATAGTATTATAAATATTCACTTACCTTTGATCTTCATCAGAATGCACTCCCAGGAATCCCAGTTCCATAATAAATGTTTGTTTTGTTCGATATAGTCCATCATTTATGTCCAAATACCTTCATTTTGTTTGCGTGTTCCGTCCAGTAATCCACATTCATGAGGCGCAGGTCAGACAAAGTCAAACAATTCCAATACAGTTCGTAGAAACATGTCAAACGATGTATAGAATCAGTCTTTAGGATGTTTAACATAAATCTTCAATGTTTCAACCGGAGAATTCCTTTGTCTTCAGAACTGCGATGGAAAGCAGGTAACTGTCACGTGAGCGCGCATGTTCAGCTTGTGCCAGACACCTGACTCAAAGAGCTCTCCTTCCCTCCTTCACAGTAGAAGCATCAAACAAGGTTCTAAAGACTGTTGACATCTAGTAGAAGCCGTAGAATGACCAATATCCCACTGTATATTGGATAGACAAACCTCAGATTTTCCACTTCCTGGTTGGATTTTTCCCCAGGTTTTTGCCTGCCATGAGTTCTATACTCACAGACATCATTCAAACAGTTTTAGAAACTTCAGTGTTTTTATCCGAATCTACTAATAATATGCAAATCTTAGCCTCTGAGCCTGAGTAGTAGGCAGTTTACTCTGGGCACCTTTTCATCCAAGCTACTCAATACTGCCACCCAACCATAAGAAGTTAAAGTGACTATGCATAGATGATAAGAGTAGCAGCGGAGTAAGGGAGGGGGGGCATCGCATATGGTCTGGGTATCCATTTGATTAGGTGTTCAGGAGGCTTATGGCTTGGGGGTAAAAGCGGTTTAGAAGCCTCTTGGACCTAGACTTGGCGCTCCGGTACTGCTTGCCGCGCGGTAGCAGAGAGAACAGTATGTAACTAAGGTGGCTGGAGTTTTGACAATTTTTACGGCCTAACTCTGATGCTGACTGGTATAGAGGTCCTGGATGGCAGGATGCTTGGCCCCAGTAATGTACTGGGCCGTTCGCACTACCCTCTGTAGTGCCTTGCGGTCAGAGGCATAGTAGTTGCAATACCAGGCAGTGATGCAACCAGTCAGGATGCTCTCGATGGTGCAGCTGTCGAGCCTTTTGAGGATCTGGGGACCCATGCCAAAGTCTACTGAGGGGAAATAGGTTTTGTCGTACCCTCTTCACGACTGTATTTGTGTGCTTGGACCATGTTAGTTTGTTGGTGATGTGGAAACCAAGGAACTTGAAGCTCTTAACCTGCTCCACTGTAGCCTGGTTGATGAGAATGGGTGCGTCCTCGGTCCTCTTTTTCCTGTAGTCCACAATCATCTCCTTTGTCTTGATCACATTGCGGGAGAAGTTGTTGTCCTGTTACCACACGGCTAGGTCTCTGACCTTCTCCCTATAGGCTGTTTCGTCGTTGTCTGAACAGGCCTACCGCTGTTGTCATCGGCAAACTTAATGATGATGTTGAAGTCAGTCGGGCCTGGCCGTGCAGTCATGAGTGAACAGGGAGTACAGGAGGGGACTGAGCACGCACCCCTGAGGTGCCCGTGTTGAGGATCAGCGTTGCGGATGTGTTACCTACCCTTACCACCTGGGGGCGAACCGTCAGGAAGTCCAGGATCCAGTTGCAGAGGGAGGTGTTTAGTCCCAGGGTCCTTAGCTTATGAGCTTTGAGGGCACTATGGTGTTGAACGCTGAGCTGTAGTCAATGAATAGCATTCTCACGTAGGTGTTCCTTTTGTCCAGGTGGGAAAGGGCAGTGTGGAGTGCAATAGAGATTGCATCATCTGTGGGTCTGTTGGGGCGGTATGCAAATTGGAGTGGGTCTAGGGTTTCTGGGATAATGGTGTTGATGTGAGCCATGACCAGCCTTTCGAAGCACTTCATGGCTGCAGACGTAAGTGGTATGGGTCAGTAGTCATTTAGGCAGGTTACTTTAGTGTTCTTGGGCACAGTTACTATGGTGGTCTGCTTAAAACATGTTGGTATTACAGACTCAGACAGGGAGAGATTAAATACCAGTGAAGACACTTGCCAGTTGATCAGCGCATGCTCGGAGTACACGTCATGGGAATCTGTCTGGCCTTGTGAATGTTGACCTGTTTAAAGGTCTTACTTATATCGGCTGAGGAGAGCGTGATCATTCTCCAGAACAGCTGGTACTCATGCATGTGTCAGTGTTATTTGCCTCGAAGCAAGCGTAGAAGTAGTTTAGCTCGTCTGGTAGGCTCGTGTCACTGGCCAGCTCTCGGCTGTGCTTCCCTTTGTAGTCTGTAATGGTTTGCAAGCCCTGCCACATCCGACGAGCATCAAAGCCGGTGGAGTACGATTCGATCTTAGTCCTGTATTGACGCTTAGCCTGTTTGATGGTTCGTCACAGGTCATAGCGGGATTTCTTATAAACTTCTGGCTTAGAGTCGCGCTCCTTGAAAGCACCACCACTAGCCATTAGCGCAGTGCGGATGTTGCCTGTAATCCATGGCTTCTGGTTATGTTGGTAGGTCACTGTGGGGACGACGGCATCGATGCCATTGGAGGAATCCCAGAACATATTCCAGTCTGTGCCAGCAAAACAGTCCTGTAGTTTAGCATCTGCTTCATCTGACCACTTTTATTGACCAAGTCACTGGTGCTTCCTGCTTGAATTTTTGCTTGTAAGCAGGAATCAGGAGAATAGAATTGTCAGATTTGCCAAATGGAGGGTGAGGGAGAGCTTTGTATGCGTCTCTGTGTGTGGAGTAAAGGTGGTCCAGAGGTTGTTGTTTTTTCTCTCTCTTTCTCTCTTCTGGTTGCACATTTAACATGCTGATCGAAATTTGGTAAAACGGATTTAAATTTCCCTGCATTAAAGTCCCCAGCTACTACAGCGCCTCCTCTGGGTGAGCTTTTCCCGTTTGAATGAGCTGTATTCCACCATAAGCAATTATGTCTTCGTGCCAGCCTCTGACTGTGGTGGTATATTAACAGCAACGAAAAATACAAAAACTTTAAGTAGTTAGTGTGGTCTACAGCTTATCATGAGATACTCTACCTCTGGCGAGCAATAGCTAGAGAGTTCCTTATAGTGCTCTGGCCTTTGTCTTACCAGACACCGCTGTTCTGTCCTGCTGGTGCAGAGTATAACCTGCCAGCGGTATGTTGATAGTCTCATCGTTCGGCCATAACTCCGTGAAGCGTAAGATATTACAGTTCCTCGTAAGTCATCTAGTTTATTGTCCAAAGATTACACGTTTGCTAGCAGAATGTAAGGAAGTGGGGGTTTATTAGATTGCCTACGAGTTCTCAGAACGCAGCCCGCCATCCGTACCCTTTTTTTCCCGCCTCCTCTTCACGCAAATCACTGGGAGCTGGGCCTGTTCCTGAGAAAGCAGTGTATCGTTCGTCTTATCAAAGGGAAAAAAGGATTCTGCCAATGTAATCACAGTCCTGATGTCCAGAAGTTATTTTTGGTCATAAGAGACGGTAGCGGCAACATTATGTACAAAATAATAAAAAAATTAAGTTATACAATGCAAATAAACAAACAAACAAAAAACACAATCGGTTGTGAGCCCGTAAAACGTCTTCCTCCTTCTCCAGCGCTACTTGCCTCAGCATTGTACGAGCTCTTCAGTTTCTTGGCAATTTCTCAACAAGAATAGAGCCTGTAATCGATGCTGATACTCCAGATACTTAACTAGTCTTTAGAAGGACAGTTTAATTGCTTCTTTAATAAGCACAACAGTTTTCAGCTGTGCTAACATAATTGCAAGAGGGTTTTCTAATGATCAATTAGCCTTTTAAAATGATAAACTTGGATTAGCCAGCAGCAAACCACCCTGCATACCACTGCTGGCTTGCTTCTGAAGCTAAGCAGGGTTGGTCCTGGTCAGTCCCTGGATGGGAGACCAGATGCTGCTGGAAGTGGTGTTGGAGGGTCAGTAGGAGGCACTCTTTCCTCTGGTCTAAAAAAAATATCCCAATGCCCCAGGGCAGTGATTGGGGACACTGCCCTGTGTAGGGTGCCGTCTTTCGGATGGGACGTTAAACGGGTGTCCTGACTCTCTGAGGTCATTAAAGATCCCATGGCACTTATCGTAAGAGTAGGGGTGTTAACCCCGGTGTCCTGGCTAAATTCCCAATCTGGCCCTCAAACCATCATGGTCACCTAATAATCCCCAGTTTACAATTGGCTCATTCATCCCCCTCCTCTCCCCTGTAACTATTCCCCAGGTCGTTGCTGCAAATGAGAACGTGTTCTCAGTCAACTTACCTGGTAAAATAACGGTAAAATAAAATAAATAAATTAGCTAACATAACGTGCCATTGGAACAATGGAGTGATGGTTGCTGATCATGGGCCTCTGTACGCCTATTTAGATATTCCATAAAAAATCTGCAGTTTCCAGCTACAATAGTCATTTACAACCTTAACAATGTCTACACTGTATTTCTTTCAAAAACAAGGACATTTTCTAATTGACCCCAAACTTTTGAACAGTAGTGTATATCAAATAGATTAACAGCTATTAAGTTGGATCCAAATTAAAATACTGTACGTTGATGATGCTATCTTCCTGCAGTGCCTGCACTTCTGCTTCATTGGAGCCTTCATATGTTCTGAGAGCAATTGGAACAGATGAGGACCTGGCCCACTCCTCAATCAGGTTAGGAACACAACTCAAGAAGCTCAAATGGATGGTCATGGGATTTGAATGATTTAAATGTTTCTTTTTATCATTCCTAATTACAAAAGAGCAGGGTCAAGAATAACATGTTGCAGCTGAATGGTATTATTTTGGTGTTTTACCTAGTCTGTTTTTGTTATTACTCCATAACCTATAGATTTGGAATCGGACGATTTAGCACAGAGGCAGAAGTGGACTATACAGTGGACAAGTGCATTCAACAGGTTAAACGCCTGAGAGAGATGAGGTGAGTGAAAAAGAGTAGAATAGCATACATACAGTGGTTTACCAGACACAGATTAAGACTAGTCCTGGACTACAAATCAAGATTCATGGAGAATCTCCATTGAATGTGCTTTTTAGTCTAGGACTAGGCTTAATCTGTGTCTTGGAAACCACTGCAAAATGTACATGCTGAATGTCACTTAACTAGGCATTTACTGGTGAAAAGACATTTTAATATTTTTTGTACACAGTGTTAATGATCGAATGAAATACTTTATAATAAATAGCCTTTTAACTTGCAATATTATCAATGCACTCATAGGTTAATGTATTCATTGTTGTCCAACTTGTTTTTCTCTTCAGCCCCTTGTGGGAGATGGTGCAAGAAGGAATCGATCTGAAGAGCATCAAATGGACGCAGCACTAAAGAAAGCCTTCAGGAAACATACCTGAGAGCATTGTGAATACTAAACTTGTTTAGTTTGCTGCATACTATGCCACTCCTGTGATGACTGGTAATTATTTCTACTGTCAAGAAACACGCACAACTTCCTGACTTACTTTAGTGTAGGCTTATGACTAGATTTTGTATTGGCAGACCTGAATAATTTGTTCCTTTGTATTTGACAAAGTATTTTTATTGATGCATATATTGTGCTCTTAAGTAGTTAGAAAAGTTTGTGTCCATACGCACATCCTTAATGTGTGTGCTGGGCTAATAAAGAAACCTTGTAAAGAACAGAAAGTCCCTTAAAGCATTGAATTGGGAGCATACATTTGTGTGCATGCCTTCCTGTTCTTTACAAGTGCTCTTAAGTAGTTAACATAATTTATCAGCTGCTTTGACCATGGGATTTCATGACTGAGAGCAAGTTACAGAATGGTTCATTCATGTAGTAGCATGTGCTACATTTCATTTAGTTAATGGAGAAGTCATTATTCGTTGACAACATACAGCATGCTAACAAGGTGAAAGTCAACAGTACAGGTTTCATTCACTAAAGGAGGAAATTGATAAAATATTTCCCTAGGTCTCATTGTGTGAAATTTAATGCCAATCTTGTGGGTTAATAGTCTTCCAATCATGGAAATTCTCCCCAGTTGGTTTGTATACAGTCTCTGGCAAAATGTGTATTGTTTGTATGAATCTTGCATGTTATCATTTAAACTGATTTGAGCATTTTTTGTGAGGGAAGTATGCAAACCAATTTACATGGCCAGCTGTTTTATGACATCAGTATAATCTACCACCACCGTGACTGAACATTTACAGTGCTTGTTGTTTTTGCTTTGTACATGCAGCAGATAGCACAGCAGACTCATTACTCTTCCCAAAATGTCTTTCCACAATGTCCAACAGCAATCTAATCTCACATAATGTATACATACATGCATATGTTTGTAGCTAGCGCTCCAATAAAAATGACTAGGCCTGACCCTGAATTATTGTTAGTATTTTATGTAGTTGGTCGATTGGTTCTTAAATTATTCTCCACGTGCTCTGATTGAATTATAGTATCCTGGGTTAGTACAGCATTTTGACAAAATATAAAATGTTCTGTCTAAAACATCATGTTTGAGTCCACTAGATGGCGGCATTATATCATGAGCGCTGAGAAGTTCTACGTCACCATTCCAGTTCGTCGCGCGACCGACATTTTACTACCAGCTACAAGAAGAGAGAAGAGCACGGAATGGAGAGAACTCAACACAAAATAAAATAAAGATCTTTTAACAGATATTTCGGTAAGGACAAAAGAAAAACAGCAAACAAATGCCACTAATGTTGAAAATGTTATCCATCAGTGAAATATAATCCTGCAGACATGCGGGGACTATAGCGAGAATGAATGGTTAGCTACCTAACAGCGTATTTTTTTATCGGCATTTTAAATGGTTGGCCTGCCCAAATGGGGTAGCTAGCTATGTTCTTCGCAAACAGGATATATATAATGTTAACTACCACTCTGATCCTAGTTATGGTTTACGTTTAGAATGGTTGTGGGGAAAGATTTAGCTAAATTGTTATGTCTTGTTTTGGTTGTTTAGCTAGCTAGCTACTGTGATGTTACTAATCTGAAGTACGTTGAAGTGCAATTGTTCTGTTTTTAGGAAATGTTGCTTCTAGTAACTACCAATCTTGTTTGCCCCAGTTAATTATAAGGATCTTATGGCTAAGTTAATCGTTAGAACCATTAAATGGTTCTAACTATGATCTTAGCCGTAATATACGTTTAGGAAACCAGGCCCTGGTTAATTAACTAGCTAGCTTCTATAAAGCATTTTCGATGAAGGACCAGCGCCATCTTGACTGTGCTCTTTTACATGAATCAGACTAGCTATCTAGCATGACGCTTTTCCATAAGTAAATATCAGTGGTGCACATCCAACTGGACAATAATGGCTAAAATGATTAAACAATTCTGGATGTAATTTGTATGCGGTCTTCCTGTAGTTTTGCAGAATTTGCGGTCTACCTGCAGCCCTTCAGATTGGCAACTGCTTTTGTACTCTGACGGACTGAGCTTTTAGCTAACGGTACGTTACTGGCGAATGTGTTTTACAATGAAGTCTTACAGCGTTGTTCATGTTGACAGCGTTTTTGTGCACATACAATTTCATTGCTGCTATTTCATCAACTTACCTGTGTGTGCTATTTGTCCTGTGTAGAGATTGGGGAACAACAAGTATGGATAGGGCAGCCCAGGTCCCTCTTCAATGTAAGAGGTTTTAACGTCAACTCAAATGCCTTTGGAGACCTCAAGTCTGGGTTGTTGTCTACCACTTATTTGTATGGGCAATAACCTTGATGTTTAATTGTTACTACACAGGCTATTCTAGGTCTAGTTAACATCAAGATGGAATACAGATAGAAACATACTGGTATGTGGATCATCTGAATCAATATGTATCCCTCCAGTTACCCTAAGAATAGGCCAACATTTTGAAATTATTTCATTTGAATGGCAAGACTAGAAGAAAAGCCCATATGCAGGTCTTGCCATTCAGATACATTTGCCAGTGGCACACTGGGCCAGTACCAAGTGAAAAGGAGTGGCCCGAATGAGAAATTAACTTGCCCAGGCCAAGTATACAGGAAAACAAGTTATGAACCAGAATTTCAATCATGGGTTCTTTCATGTTTAATTTGCAGCCCAGTTTTTTTTCTAAAAATGAATCCAAACAACTGTTTGGAAAATAAAAAATACACTCTCCTGAGCCCAATAAGATATTGATGAACACTTTTTTCTTTTTTTTCCGGTGCCTGTACATGGTCCATATTGCAGGCTGGTGTGCTATTTTAGAAATGAGCATTATCACATGTAGGGGAATATTACATTTTTAAACTGTTTTCAGCATAGTGGCCACATGGCTGAAGTATGGGGATGCTCATCTGCATTTACCCCGATCATTAGCTAGATATCAGACTCTAAATATGACCTTGTTTCTTGTTAAATATCCAAAACTTCCACTAGCCTAATAAAATCATGTGATTTTACAGTGTTTAAATTGTGTGAATTTTACATTCTAGGCTTACTGTTTACAAACTCTAATGACTCTGCTTCCTGCAGTTATTTTTTTGTCATGCCAGACACTCGGATTTTAAAACGCTGCAATTGTGCAAAAATTGGAGTTGCGAAATAAAACTGCATGGGGAAAGCTGGGATCCCGCTCTTTTCTATAATTGCCATCTATTTTCCCTAGATTGCATTTAGGAATGTTACACAGTGACTGGGTTTATTAGAACACGTTTCTTTCCATGCAGCAATCGGCTGTATGAGGAGCTGCACGCTCTTGCCACCCGACAGTGGATATTCCGCGGATAAACCACAGCTCATTAACAGCTTCTGTAAATTTAATCTGGTTTTTAAACAATGCTATAGACTACAGAGAGCAGAATTAGAAAATATATTTGTCTTTTATATTTTTTTACCAACAAGTGATTTTGTGTAAATCATTTTCATGTTTGGACAATCAGGCAGCTATATAGTATATGACTTGGCCTACGAATACCTTTCTTTGTTAATAAAGACATTGCTCTGTAGGATGTATGATATGAAAAAGGGGAGGTGGAGGACTTTGATTCTGTGATTGTGGAATGTGCGTGCAGTTGTTCAACTCTGCGGGTCTGGAGCGAGTATCCAGGCCGTACTAAGGCGGGGCTCACTCGAGACGGAGAGGGAAGGCTTTGACGTTCTTGCCTTCGCTTAGGAACCGTATGCTGATTGATAACAAGTGTGAAGTGTCACGTGGGGAAGATTAAATAGACCCCATTTTCTGTTTTGGAGTTTGAAAATGTACTGGCCCAAGCGGGCCATATGAAAGCTTGCTTAACTGGCCCGGTGAGCTCGGCAGATTTTTCTGGGCCAGCGGACAGCCCTGGATGTCGAACCCTTGCCATATGGCATTAGTAGTCGTTTTAAAGTCCTAACAGTGGATATGCACTACTTGAATAGACTGTTACAGCTTATCTTTTGATCTCCATGGTCAACATTTTCAAACAACGATACTTCCTTTTTCTCGATTTGGAAGACACTGTCTTAATTTGTGTATCCAGGAGTGGTGGAACTCCCATAATGAGAGAATATTAAACCCCCCCCACCCCACCCCCCCACCCCCCCCCCAAATGGCGGCATATGCATTGATGGATTATTTTATGGCGCAACAAACCTTTACTTGGCAATACTTCCTTAAATATTAACCGTAGCTAATATTAATCTGTTGCTAATATGGCATGTGCATTAAAGGTAACTTTCTCTCTTCTAGTTTATTTCTAGCGTATTATAGTTGCAAATGACTTCACATTTTGTCATCCAAAGGGTTATGTTCTGCTTTGTCATGTTGGAGTGCACACGTGTTTAAAAGTAAGCCAGTTGATGACCTCTCTCATTGTCCATTGTTGCTGATGTGTACCAGGTGGTTAGGTGCTCTCAGGAGTGACCTTTGTCTCCTGTATGTTTTGTAGAAAGATTCCCACACAATTGAGAGATTGTAGTGTGCTGAAGCTTTGAGGTTACATTGATGAGTGTTAAAGTGCAGGTGGTTGTTTTTTCTCTAACATTTTGTATACGATATAAGGAATATGGGCGGCTGCATTCCATTGTAGGCCCAGGCTTATATTTTTCATGGGGCAGGCTCTGAATACAATCCTCAGTGCGAGACTGACACAACGGGCCTGATTCAGGGTTTGTCCATAGACTGGCTGGTTGTTTAGCAACAAAACCGACTCATGCGCAATAGTGATGCGCGGGTTAACTCATAACTCGCAGTCCCCGTGGTGATGTCCGCGGGGGGGATTGGTTTCGGGTAATTAAATATTGTGTGGCTGAAGGGCGGGTGGATGGCAGGCGAGTTGAATATAGAGCAACAACGCCTTAAATAAACCATAAATGTATCATTGTTGTGCAATTTATTTAGCCTACGTTAATGTTTTTCTTTCATTATTTTAGGCTATCTATTATTAGTGCGTAAGCTTTAGGGCTTAACTGGCAGAAAAAGACAACTTCAATCCACGGTGGCAAAAAGTTTAATTCAATAAGACAAAAGCTGTGAATGGAGAGTTTAAAATAAGGAGAAGGGAGGTCCAGAAAAGTCATGTTCGGAAAATATTTGGTAAAGTGGTAAAAGAGGATCATGTTATGTGTGATGGTTGTGAGGCGCTATACAAATTAGACAGTCACAAGACGGGACTTCAAATAGGCCTGTGACATTTCAAGGAAACAATGGCCAACTGTTTAGATGGGTTAAATGGAAACTGAAATCTGGACATTGACTAACCAGAATAACCTACTGTTTATTGGCAAACTCCAAAGTCCTCTAATACTAGCCCAGTGTGAATCGACATCCCTGTGGTTTGAGAGGTGTTGCTCGCGGTTTGAGCAAGAAAACAATAACTGGTTCAATAAATTGAGCGAAGTGCTGCCTATATATATGACGGGCCTACATGTATTAACTTTTACAGTGCGTGCTTTTGTTTATATGTTTTGTGCAAATTTAATTGAACATCGCCAATTGCATCATTAAAAAAAACATTGCGCCTAAATAATGCAAACCTTGCTGTTAATAGATCGCAAAACAGCATACAACTGAGCTAAACGTTTGGAACAAGTTCACTTTCTCATCCATAGCCCCCCCCCACCCCAAAAAAAACATATGAAGTGCAAGTTAGCTGTTTAGCTCAAATCTGAAGGCTGGGGGGCATTTCGGAAGTCTTCTACTGCGGATCGCTAAAATATCCTAATGATTATGATCACACTTCCTCAATTCAAATTTTATGGTGACACTATACCAAAGATGGTTTAGAAACTTGAGCTTGGTTACCAAGTTATCAGTGTAGCCTGTTGTGGCTTGGATTTGTTGAAATATCTAAACACAAATCTCCAGACTTCCATCAATTTATTTAAAAAATAATAATTTAAGGGGGCAGTTTGGGGAAGAGAAAAAACGTGTCTCGTCCTAATCGTCCACTGGAATGGCAGACATTCTGGAGTAATAAACACATAGCCAACGCTCTCTAATAGTACTAGTCACGTGCGAAATAGGGCTATAGCCTTAACTCCTGCAGAATTAAGCATTTCTTGCAGATTTTTTTTTACACCAAATGTAGGCAAAATTTGGACTTGGGAACAGGAGTGGAGAAATATAATTGATTTATTTCTGTATCTTGAGAGAATGCAGTGCTCAGTTATTAGATATGATCTGTAGAGGTGCTGTCTTCATAAAAGCTGATACTATTTCAACCACATAATATTGCAGTTCAGCTTCGATGCATATTTTTATCAGAAACGTGTCGTTTTCAAAACGTAATTTTTCCTTACAACCAGCCAAACTGTCATTTTTTGACATTTTTTGACAGAAAATCTTTCCTGTTTGTTTTTGCTTTATTGTAATTTCTCCCCGTCCCTAAACGTCTTTGCTCCACAAAAGATGACAGATGTCCAATGTCAGATTACCAATGTCAACTTGATTAAAGCATTCATTCTTTTGATCTATTACATTATTCTGTTGAGCAAGGGTTTATTTAGTAAATAAAATCATCTTAAATTGAGGCAATTAGGGTTAGTTATGGTTATGATAAATTAGGCATTGTTGCTCACTGTTGGCATATACTGTATATCGCTAGAGGTTGGTGGGAGGAGCTATAGGAGGATGGGCTCATTCTAATGGCTGGAGTGGAATTAATGGAACGGAGTCAAACGTGTGGTTTCCATATGTTGGATGCGTTTGATACTGTTCCGTTCCAGCCAGTACAATGAGACCGTCCTCATATAGCTCCTCCCACAAGCCTCAACTGCTGTAGATAAATGCGCAAACACTTTTCCAGTGAGAAAATCCACCCTTGTTCTAAAAACAGCTTCTTTATTATAATTGTTGTACTTGAATTTAAAAAAAGAAAAAATCATGCACGTGCTCAAACAGCCACATATGGTCAAATGCACATCCCTACTCCCGACCAGCAAACAATGAACTGAAAACTCGAAAGAGCCATGGTTCTACAAACCTGTTCACAGGGGGCTTTTTTAGAGGTGTCATTTGTGACTTAGACTTGCAAAACTGTGCTTTAAACAATGTATAGTTGATTGCTAGGCAATCTGCACATTGCTAGGTGAACTGCACATCCCTCATTTACATTTAGAGATGTTATCATTTACGTTTTATATAGAATACTTTAGAAATGTACCTAAGAATAATCTATTCCGTTAGAATGGGGGAAATTCTGTATTTCACTGCTGAAGTTTCTCAATGGCATGCAAGTTTATTTTTTTTATTTTTGCTGTTATGGATTGCTGTGATGAATGAAATGTCTCTTTATGCTTGATGTCAACATGAGAAATGATGAGATGCATGATTTGTATTATTGTTGTGTGGCTTTTGGCAAGGCAGCCATTTCAAAGAGTTTGCTCTTATTGTTGATGTCAATTTACTACATTTCTCTGACCATCTACTGACGCAAAACAGCTGATATGGTGCTGGGGCTGAATCAAGAGTGTTTTGTACATGTTGTTCACTAAGGATGCCTACATTTGCCTGCTGTTTGCTCATGTTTTTGCTTCCATTTCCTATTCTTTTGTTACAGTCTAGAATTGATTTAAATTGCTTGCCGTCAGGATTGGCTTGGATATCCTGTGCCACAGTTTTAACGAAGCACCACTTATTATTACAGGTAAGCTTGTAAATATGTCTTGAACATAGGTTCATTCAATTGACTGCCAGTCCAACTTTCACAGCCTCCTGTGTGCTCTTGGTGTTTTTTTTTACCAGTAATTATTCGCTTTGTTAGGCTATATTCATTGACCTTATTGATTCCCTTTGGGCTCGATGTTCACTCTATTGTGGAAACCTATGAAGGTGAGGAGAGATAAGAATGACCTACCAAGGTATGAGTGGTATAGAGGGAGTGCATGGTATGTTAGTGTCTTTCTTTGGCAAAATACCGCATCCACAAAGCCTTAAGTAAATGTCTCCACTTCATGTCTCCACTGCCTTCTGTGGACCACATTCTCTCTACTTGCTTTTTGTCCAACACTTGCTCTAAACAATGCTTGAGACTCAGGCCTAAGCATAGGCTAATTGTTCTGCTCTTTTAATGTTTTAATATGGTTGGTGTCGTGATCAAACAACATTTTCGACTGGTATTTAAATTATTCATCAATGCCTTTTTATGTTTACCAGTTGCTACTGAGATGGCACAGTGTCGTCCAATGGCTTAGAGATACTGCATTGCAGTAATATCAAATTGACACGCTTTTATATTTTAAAGGTTGAGTAAGTAGTGTTTTCGTCCACAAACGTACCCAAATTCCTATTGTATGTAAATAATTTAGAATTAGTGACTGCCATAGTGTAGGTATTTTGTTAGATACTTTTCCCTATTAGCTGAGGTCTTACTTTTTCAAAGCCATTTTAGCTGTCTTGCTGATTGTTCGAGACAAATCTAGCATAGAATCATGTAAATTTGTCGCTCTGCCAGCATTGTCTCCTTTGAGGAACTCTAGGCAACACTGGGAATTTCCTGTACAGGCCTGCTGACTAAAGACAGTGTGAAAAACGTGCTAGCCAACGTTTGCACTATGTAACTAAATACTGCACTCTGAACCACGGAACTTCTTTGCTACTTTCAAGACAGTGTAGTTAGACAAAGGAAAGTCAACTTCAGAACGTGATGTAGTTTTATTAGGATTTGTCAGCTGTTGTTGTTGGTAAGTAATGCATCCTGCAAGCTTCGAAACTTACTTACTCAGCCTTTAAATTCAGGGACCTTCTTCCACCTGACCTTTACTGGACATAGACCTCACGATGCGTCAGATTGATAAATTGGAAGTAGGGCTACAGGTTAATCCCGAATTTACAGCATTGAAATGTGTGGTACTCTGGGTCTAGTTATGAGCAAGATTTAGGCCTACGAGCTAAATTTCTCAACGATTTGCGTGTTAGACCTTGGGCCTACATAATCTCCTTGAGCCAAGGCTGATGTATGTGGTAAATGAAGCAATGTGTGGATGGCTGTGTAAGAGTGGTGATGAGTGGACCGACGGCCTAATACTTGCACATGTATTTTGAATTCCTCTATTGATGCATTGGCCTCTCATCGAATACCTCAAAAACGTAAGCTGTGTTTCTAAATCATGGTTTGTCTCCTGCTCTTTTTGTTTTGTCTGTTCTTTACTCTCTCCTCTAGTCTTACGGTGGTTGCCTTTTTTCACCTGCAGGTGTGTGTTGTTTCGCCTCAGCAGCATGGCTGTGGTCATCCGCTTGCAGGGTCTCCCGATAGTGGCGGGCACCATGGACATACGCCATTTCTTCTCTGGATTGACTATCCCGGATGGTGGGGTGCATATTGTAGGGGGTGAACATGGTGAGGCTTTTATTGTTTTCGCCACAGATGAAGATGCCAGGCTTGGCATGATGCGTACAGGGGGAGCAATCAAAGGTTCTAAAGTGTCACTTTTGCTGAGCAGCAAGACAGAGATGCAGAATATGATCGAACATAGCCGCAGGCGTTTTGAGACAGGCAATGTGAAGGGAGCCGCGGGAAACGGTAGCAGGCCAGGCCCCACGATAAGCTCAGGTGGGAGGGGCAGTTTACCCACCACTTTACAAGTCTTCAGCAACACCACACCAACCGCAGTCACCACAGCTGCATCTGCACATGAAACTATAAGCAACAAAAATGTGTCCACGTTTGCCACAACTAGCATGGGAAACATGCCCCCCAGTTTCAGCAACAACTTCAGCAGTCCAAATCTTACCATGGGATCCACTATGACAACAGCCATGTCCTCCCTCAACTCTATACCACCACCTATCCCCCCTTTGCCAACCATGCCATCCCTGCCACCCATGCCTTCCATACCCCCCATGCCACTTCCACCACCTGTGTCCTCTATGCCTCCTCTTCCCACTGTGTCACCTTTAACCCAAGGCCCCCCTGTCCTTCCCATGAGTCATCTGTCCCACATGGGCTCAATGCCACCATTTAACCCAGGCATCCCACCCCCTGGTGGACTTGCCTCAGGGCTGCCTCTGGGAACCCCAAACCACATGTTTCTGGGCCATATGAACCCTCTGTTAAATCTCCAGGCACACATGAAGGCAGCAATAGGTAATCCAGACGAGTTATATGTCCACCTTCAAGGCCTGCCATTCTCAGGTACAGAAATGGATATTAGGGAGTTTTTCCGTGGGTTAGCGGTGGACTCCATCCGACTGGTCAGGGACAACATGGGCCGGAGTAGTGGCAGGGCGCTGGCCAAGTTCTTTTCCCCTCAGGACACTTTTGAGGCACTCAAAAGAAGCACCGGAATGTTAGGGCAGAGGTACGTGGACATCTCTCCGGCCACAGAGAGGCAGTGGATGAGTGTCAGCGGTGGTGGCAACGGGGCTGGAGGGCAAGCCCACTCAAAATTCAATAACGAGCCCCAAGACCAGCACCGCCGCAGCAATATGAGTTCAGCGTCCCCGTCAACCAGAGACCGTGCGAGGTCTCGCTCCCCTCACAACCTGGAGTTCTGTGTTTACCTGAAAGGCCTGCCCTACGAAGCAGTAAACAAACAGATCTGTGAGTTTTTCAAAAACTTGGATATTGTGGAAGACAGCATTTACATTGCTTATGGACCCACTGGCCGAGCTACAGGCGAGGGCTTTGTCGAGTTCAAAAATGAAATGGACTACAAAGTTGCCCTCGGCTGTCACATGCAGTATATGGGTAGCCGATTCATACAAGTTCACCCCATCAGTAAAAATGCTATGTTTGAAAAGATTGGTTCAATTCGTCAAAGGATGCAGGGTAGTGATAAGAAAAACAACTCAGAATCAGTCAAGAGCCCTAGAAACTGTGCTCACATCTCAAATATTCCATATAATGTGTCAAAGAAGGATGTCCGTCAGTTTCTAAATGGCATTTCAATATTTGACGAAAGTCTTCAAGTTCTGGTTGACAGCGGTGGTAACGGTCTAGGTCAGGCCATTATGCAGTTCAGGGCAGAGGAGGATGCACTAAATGCTGAGAGACTACACAGGCAGAAGTTAAATGGCAGAGATGCCTTTGTACATTTGGTCACCTTTGAGCAGATGAAGGAAATTGAGAGAAACCCACCACCACAGGTTAAGAGAGGCCAGAAACCCCAAGGGAACACTCAAGGCCCGGCACACAGCCATGTTCAGGCACAGAATCCAGTTCAAGGTCACCCCTTTGCCGGTATGACAGGAGATGAGTTCAACTTCCTCAGAAACACTGTAGGCCATTTAGGCAATGGTCCTTTTACGCCGTTTAATGTCCCAGGTAATGGACTAGCGGGCCCCCCTCCACCCCCACTTGCAGCAAGTCTAGGGGATGTAGCCCTTAGCATTCCCCCACCCATGGTTGCCGGTCACTTGCCTGGAGCAGTTCTGGAACCCCCGGGCTTCCGACCAGGCAGCAACAATGGCCCACCTGGGTTTGGGCCAGAGGGATTGAGGGGCATGCCACCTTTTGACAATGGCCCTAGAAAGAGCAGAGGCCTCAACAACAACAACCGAGGAGGTGGCCATGGGCAATCAGGAGGGTGTCCTCAGTCTGCTTTTGGCCCTGGCTCTGAACCTCTGAGAGGGCAATCAACCGGAGGCCCTGGTAACCCTCGTGGACCTACCATTGTAAAGATCCAAAACATGCCTTTCACTGTAACAGTCGATGAGATTCTAGATTTCTTCTATGGGTATCAGGTGCTGCCTGGTTCAGTCTGTCTGCAGTTCAGTGAAAAGGGCCTGCCCACTGGTGAGGCAATGGTTGCCTTTGAGTCGCACAAGGAGGCAACGTCTGCTGTCATGGATTTAAATGATAGGCCTATTGGGGCTAGGAAAGTGAAGATAACCCTAGGATAAGACTCCCAATTTTCCCCTCTACCAATAATGATTAAGTGAAACATGTGGTTTCATTAATGCAATGGTAAGAACTTGGATTTAGGATGCATTTAATCTCCCAGCTATCTTTAGTTCCTTTACCAAAGTTTGTAGCGTAGGAATGAAATGGGAAACTGCTCTATCGATTTGATGTATAATATGATTACAAAGTAGGGTGTGGATTTTCAAATGGCAAAAAGCCAACTGTTGCCATGTTGATGTAGCTTGAGTCCAATCCTGTTTCGAGCAAGAGCGCTGAAATTAATTTCAAAAGTCCAAATAATATGGTTGGAGTAGGAGGACAGTCTCTTATTGCTGTGCTGAGACATCACTTTCACTTGGAAGCATGTATCATTTTCAAATGCCCTGACACATTTTGTGTTCTTGTATTTCTTCCATAGATTTAACATTCTCTTTTACCTGTGCTTTGTGACGATATTCTAAAGGGGGTACTCACCAAATGCTGCCATGCATGGTGTAAGTACAGAGAACACTTATTGTGCCATGGTTAAAGCGTTTGCTTATTTGCTCTATGCTGTTTTTCACTGTTAATAAATGTTAATGTTAGCTATGATGTGAGATTGTACTGCTTGTTTCTGAGAAAAAAATGTTGCATTTGGTTTAATGGTCTGCAGAGCTCTTTAGAACGTTTTGTATCTGCCAACCCTCCCACTGCGATATGTTATTTTTGAAAGTATGAGCTGTTTGGAATGTCTTAGATTTGTAGTGTTGCCTGACAAGATACATTTTTATGTTTCATTTTTGGGGACGTTCCAGTTTATTATTTCACAAGTGTGTGTATATAGCCTACTGTTTAGCTTACACTTTTGTCAATAAAATGACATTCCTGACATAGATCTATCTACAAGGCATTCTATTTTTCTCCAATGCTTTTTCATTGCTTGCTGATTTTCCATATGAACAATTAAAATGGTTTTGGAAGGGAAGGCACCAAGTTTTTCACAAGCATGTTCCAGGTATGAAAGAAAGTTTAGATAGGCCTAAGTATTTCTGTTAGGGTTAGGTTAACCTTAAAGGGTCATATAGGCTTGGCTATATCTAGGTTTTGCAAGTGAACATATAGGGGTTGAATGGGAAATTCAATTGGATCTTACCAAGAAACCTATTTACCCGGTTTCCCAGACCCAGATTAAGCCTATTCCTGGACTAAAATACCTTTTCATGGCAATTCTGTTTCGAATAATTTTTAGAACAGGACCAAGCTTAATCTGTTATAGAAACCATCCTTTAAAGTAACTCGCCAATGAAAATCTCACTTTTAAAAGTGAATTCTGTTAACTGTACCCAAATAATGTTTTTGACCCGTCTTATACTTGTATTTGTGGCCAAAGCATATATTAGAGAGAGAAAAATGAATCCCCAACTCAAAGTTGTATCTCAAACAGACTGTTTAAAAAATGCTTGCTATTTCCTCATAGAACATGTCATGTTGGCTCATTGGCTGAGCTGGCCAATCAGCGGGCTACTTGCATGAATATTTGAGAAGGGGGGGGGGGGGGTATTTAAGATACTCTTTGAAGAGGTAGGGTTTCAGATGTTTTCGGAAGATGGGAAGGGACTCTGCTGTCCTAGCTTCAGGGGGAACCTGGTTCTACCATTGGGGTGCCAGGACAGAGAAGAGCTTGGACTGGGCTGAGCGCAAGAGACCAGAGGTGGCAGAACGGAGTGCTGTGGTTGGGGTGTAGAGTTTGAGCATGGCCTGACGGTAGGGAGGGGCAGTTGCTCTTGCTGCTCCGTATGCAAGTACAATGGTCTTATGGACCATCCAAACCCATAAAAGCTGCATTTTTAGCAAGGCCCAATGCAGCGGTTTTTAGCTCACTATCAAATCATTTCTGAGTAACAATTACTGTGACTTTTCAATTAAAATTGTCAAAAAGAGCTTCTTAGCAAGCGCAATATCTCAAGCAAGAATTTCGCTTGGAGTGGAGGGGAAAACTAGCTCTTATTGGCAGAGTTTTCGAACTCCCTTATTGGTCTGTTAACTAATTTACCACATGGCAATGTCACCGGGCAGGCAAACTCCATCCCACCAAAAAAGCATGATATTTCAAGAGGTCTTTTCAAACAGCTCTTACACTAAAAGGGCATTCTCTTTTCCACAGTATTATTCCAACCTCGTAGTGTGGAAATATATAACACAGGAAAATCTACATTTAGACTGCACTGGGCCTACAAGTACCTTTTTTTATGGGCAGAACTATTTGGCTCATAGTAATTTTAATAATAGATCAAATTTCATAGAAATCTGGAAACACTGGACAGTTACTTTAAAACACGTGTCAAACTCCAGTCCTTGAGGGCCAAGTTCTGCTTGTCTTCACTCCTCCCTTGTACTTGATTGATCAATTAAGGTCATTGATTAGTTAAGAACTAGTTAAGTACTCACCTCACCTGGTTGTGTAGGCCTTAATTGTACAAGAATGAAAATAAAAAACATCAGACACATGCCTCTCCGGGAATTTAGTTTGACACCCTTGTCTTTACAGGGATACTTCAGGATCTTGGCAATTAAGCCCTGTCTAGTTCCACAGAGTCAGATGAAGCCGTGGGTATTATTTTTGTCTCAGCGTGCAGTTTGAAGTTAGTTGCTAACTAGCGTTAGCACAATTGCTAACTAATGTTACCACAATGACGAAGTCTATGGTAACTGCCAGCATGCCAGTAGATACCATAGACTTCCAGTCATTGTGCTAATGCTAGTTAGCATTTGCTCGCCAAACTACCTTTAACCGCCTTCATACTGGATGTAGAAAGACACACATATCCATCCATGAGTTTGTTCATCTGGGGAAGTAGATAAAGGGCTTCATTGCCAAATCTCAAAGTATCTCTAGGGATCACTTCACTCAAATGTTTTTTGTTTAAAGTATTTAGTAGGACACTTGATATGGTCCCAAACATGTTACATTACAGCAGTAAAATTGTCAAGATGGAGCACTATATATAATTCTGTTCATAAATTGTATCTGTGTTTGTGTTGAGAGTGGAATAAATCGTGTACTGTCACAAGGCCCACTTTCAATCCCACAATAGATGCTAGTGGCAAACATGCCTACTGCAAGGCTAAGAGAGTCTTTGTTTCTTGTGTGTTACAAGCTAGCCTACTGCTAAACCTACATTTTGTCTTGTTTTTATAACGCGGTTTAATGGAAAGTAATAACTTTTTAACTAATAACAGTCAATAGACTGAGTTCCAATAAGTTCTCTGAACATGAATTATATATGTTTTAGATGTCATTATGTATACAGCCTTGTTTTATTTTCGGTCTCCATAAATCAGGCAGAGTAATCATATAGGGTGCTCATCAAATAAGTTGTTTACTTCATGTTTGAAAGAAGAGGGAAATGCTGGGGGTTCTAACGAGTCCACGGATTGAGAAGGGCCTAGTATACAGCACTGGGGTGAAGTGGTGGGTTGTTGGGGACAGACATGACAACCTAGGGCATGGTGTGAACTAAATTGGCCTGAAAGATGCCTTTGTGTCTGTTAGAGAAAGCCGATGGAAAGAGCTGATGAATTGCGATGCAAAGCAAGTTGGGACTTACCAGTCATTCAGTATTCATACTTGCCTATTTTGGTTTGCTTCCTTTCAAAGTCACTGAGTGTGCTTCTGGATTGAACTTTTTGAATATTATGCATTACACCTACTTTTTGTGTTCCAAGCTGTTGGGTATAAGGCAATATTAGCCACTTGGTTCACTATTGGATTTACATGCAAAGGTAAGTACTAGTTATTTTTTTATCAATCGTGCGAGGTGACACGTGGTGTGTAATAAATTAAGTATTTGAGCCATTATGCTTATCTAGGTTTGCTGGACTTGCTTTATTGTGGTTTGACATAAGATGGGGAAAGCAGGAATATAGTTCTCACACTCTTGAAAAGAAGCAGTCAACCGGATTGTTACCTAAAGCAGTAAGCTACACTATATATACAAAAATATGTGCACATCCCTTCAAATTAGTGCATTCAGCTATTTCAGCCACATGTATAAAATCAAGCACACAGCCTTGCAATCTCCATAGCCAATTATTGGCAGTAGAATGGCCTTCGTGAAGAGCTCAGTGACTTTCAACGTTGCACCATCATAGGATGGATCAGCCGCAAAGTGGTAGGCCACACAAGCTCACAGTACGGGACCACCGAGTGCTGAAGTGCGTAGCGTGTAAATATCCTCAGCTGCAACACTCACTACCGAGTTCCGAACTGCCTCAGGAAACAACGTTAGGACAAAAGATTATCATTTGCAATGCTAAGTGTTGGCTGGAGATTCTGTGCTTCCAACTTTGTGGCAACAGTTTGGGGAAGGCCCTTTCCTGTTTCAGCATGACAATGCCCCCGTGCACAAAGCGAGGTCCAAACAGAAATGGTTTGTTGAGATCGGTGTCAAAGAACTTGACTGACCTGCACATACATATCCCTGGCCGCAACCCCATTTAACACTTTTGGGAGGAATTGGAACACTGACTGTGAGCCAGGCCTAATCGCCCGACATCAGTGCCTGACCTCAGTAATGCTCTTGTGGATGGATGAATGGAAGCAAGTCCCCGCAGCAATGTTTTAACATCAATCTATCAAATGTATTTATAAAGCCCTTCTTACAACAGCCTATGTCACACAGTGCTGTACAGAAAACCAGAAAAACCCCAAACAGCAAGCAATGCGGGTGTAGAAGCACGGTGGCTAGGAGAAACTCTCTAGAAAGGCCAAAACCTAGGAAGAAACCTAGAGAGGAACCAGGCTATGAGGGGTGGCCAGTCCTCTTCTGGCTGTGCCGCTGGCGATTTATAACAGAACATGGCCAAGATGTTCAAATGTTCATAAATGACCAGCATGGTCAAATAATAATCACAGTGGTTGTCGAGGGTGCAACAGGTCAGCACCTCAGGAGTAAATGTCAGCTGGCTTTTAGCCGATCATTCAGAGTACCTCTACCGCTCCTGCTGTCAATAGAGAGTTGAAAACAGCAGGTCTGGGACAAGTTAGCACATCCAGTGAACAGGTCAGGGTTCCATACCTGCAGGCAGAACAGTTGAAACTGGAGCAGCAGCACGACCAGGTGGACTGGGGACAGCAAGGAGTCATCAGGCCAGGCAGTCCTGAGGCATGGTCCTAGGGCTCAGGTTCTCCGAGAGAGAGCGAGAGAGCATACTTAAATTCACACAGGACACTGGAAATACTCCAGATAAAACAGACTGACCCTAGCCCCCCGACACAAACTATTGCAGCATAAATACTGGAGGCTGAGACAGGAGGGGTCAGGAGACACTGTGGCCCCAGCTGTCAGATACCCCCGGACAGGGCCAAACAGGCAGGATATAACCCCACCCACTTTGCCCAAGCACAGCCCCCACACCACTAGAGGGATATCTTCAACCACCAACTTACTATCCTGAGACAAGGCTGAGTATGGAAAGTATGGACACGAAGAGTGGAAAGCCTTCTCAGAAGAGTGGAGGCTGATATAGCAACAAAGGGGGACCAACTCCATGTTAAAATTTCACATTTACATTTTAGTCATTTAGAAAACACTCTTATCCAGAGCGACTTACTCTGGATAAGACACACTTATCCAGAGTGCATCCATTTTTTTGTTAATGCCCATGATTTTGGAGTTTGGTGAGCAGGTGTCCGCATACTTTTGGTCATGTAGTGTATATCGAATATTGCCATAGCTGGTATTTGTTGATATAATAGAGGGCCACACAATCCTAAATCCTGATTGAATCTGACATGGGACACTAGGACAGCCTTCTGCAGAATAAGCCACGGTTCCATCACTTCCAACTGACACTGGATTTCAAATGGGGATTTTTTTTCCATTAAATTATTTTCCTTATGTGTCGTTCCCTATTAGAAGTCTCAATCAAGTCTACAACGAAATAAATGTATAAATGTAACAGTGTTGGTCCCATGTTTCATGAACTGAAATAAAAAATCCCAGCATGATCATTACAGAGGTGCACCTTGTGCCGGGGACAAAAAAAAAGGCCACTTTAAAGTGTGCAGTTTTGTTACACAACAGAATGCCACAGATGTCTCAAGTTTTGAGGGAGCGTGCAATTGGCATGCTGACTGCAGGAATGTCCACCAGAGCTGTTGCCAGAGAATTTAACGTCATTTTTGAGAATTTGGCAGTATGTCCAACCGGCCTCACAACCATAGACCACTTTCATGGCGTCATGTGGGGGAGTGGTTTTCCGATGTCAACGTTGTGAACAGAGTGCACCATGGTGGCGGTGGGGTTATGGTATTGGCAGGCATAAGCTACGGACAACAAACTCAATTAGCATTTTATCTAAGACAATTTTAATGCACAAAAATACCTAGATGAGATCCTGAGGCCTGTTGTGAAGCTCACTTTTTTAAGGTATCTGACCATGGATGCATATCTGTATTCCCAGTCATGTGAAATCCCAAAATTAGGGCCTTGTGAATTTATTTCAATTGATATATACAGTTGAAGTTGGAAGTTTACATACACTTATGTTGGAGTCATTTAAACTAATTTTTAAACCACTCCACATATTTCTTGTAAACAAACTATAGTTTTGGCAAGTCGGTTAGGAAATCTACTTTGTGCATGACACAAGTCATTTTTCCAACAATTGTTTACAGACAGATTATTTTACTTATAATTCACAGTATCGCAATTCCAGTGGGTCAGAAGTTTACATACACTAAGTTGACTGTACCTTTAAACAGCTTGGAAAATTCCCAAAAATTATGTCATGGCTTTAGAAGCTGCTGATAGGCTAATTGACATCATTTGAGTCAATTGGAGGTGTACCCATGGATGTATTTCAAGGCCTACCTTCAAACTCAGTGCCTTTTTGCTTGACGTCATGGGAAAATCAAAAGAAATCAGCCAAGACTCTGAACCAGACTCTCTCGAGTCTGGTTCATCCTTGGGAGCAATTTCCAAAGGTACCGCTTTCACCTGTACATACAATAGTACGCAAGTATAAACACCATGGGACCACGCAGCTGTCATACTGCTCAGGAAGGAGACACTTTCTGTCTCCTAGAGATGAACATGCTTTGGTGCGAAAAGTGCAAATCAATCCCAGAACAACAGCAAACGATCGTGTGAAGACGATGGTGTAAACGGGTACAAAAGTATCTATATCCACAGTAAAAGGAGTCCTATATCGACATAACCTGAAAGGGCTGCTCAGCAAGGAAGAAGCGACTGCTCCAAAACCGCCATTGACAAGCCAGACTACGGTTTGCAACTGCACATGGGGACACAGATTGTACATTTTGGAGAAATGTCCTCTGTTCTGATGAAACAAAAATAGAACTGTTTGGTCTTAATGACCATCGTTATGTTTGGAGGAAAAATGGGGATGCTTGCAAGCTGAAGAACACCATCCCAACTGTGAAGCACGGGGGTGGCAGCATCATGTTGTGGGGGTCCTTTGCTGTAGGAGCGACTGGTGCACTTCACAAAATAGATGGCTTCATGAGGAAGGAAAATGATGTGGATATATTAAAGCAACATCTCAAGACATCAGTCAGGAAGTTAAAGCTTGGTCGCAAATGGGTCTTCCAAATGGACAATGACCCCAAGCATACTTGCAAAGTTGTGTCAAAATGGCTTAAGGACAACAAAGTCAAGGTATTGGAGTGGCCATCACAAAGCCCTGACCTCAATCCTATAGAACATTTGTGGGCAGAACTTAAAAAGCGTGTGCGAGCAAGGAGGCCTACAAACCTCTGTTACACCAGCTCTGTCAGGAGGAATGGGTGAAAATTCACCCAACTTATTGTGGGAAGCTTTTGGAAGGCTACCTAAAACATTTGACCGAAGTTAAACAATTTAAAGGCAATGCTACCAAATACTAATTTAGTGTATATAAACTTCTGACCCACTGGGACTGTGATGAAAGAAATAAAAGCTGAAATAAATCACTCTACTATAATTCTGACATTTCATATTCTTACAGTAAAGTAATGATCCCATCTGACCTAAAACAGGTAATTTTTACTAGGATTAAATGTCAGGAATTGTGAACATCTGAGTTTCCCTACACCTTAGCCAAATACATTTATTCTTCCGACTTTTAAGGTAAACTCTAACTTTGGAATTGTTGCATGTTGCGTTTTATTAATTTTGTTCAGTATACATTGTGCAATGTTTCCAACAATGTTTAATGTCTGTTTATTGAGCGAAGTTGATAGGCCTACAATGGCTACATAATTATTATTGAGAAAAATAATTTGCCTCCTCAGTAATGCAGTGAAAGGCTAACACTACAGTATTGCTTGTATTTCATGAACTTAATTCCTATACTTATTTGTAAAGTAATTGATGTGCTAAACTTGCTGCACTGTCTGTTGCCCTGTATCATTAGAGCTGAATAGACCAACTGTCCAAGGATATGTGCAGAAATGTATGTATAGCTATCAAATGTATACTGTAGGTGTGGAGAAATGGATGTGTGGGAATGTTAGTAGGCCTACATAGGAAATGCAGCCTTGCTATATACAGAAAGTGAATTGTTTGCCCATTGTGTGTGGTATAACATAACACTAACTGTTATTTGTAAGTATGAATATTGTCCTTTATTGAAATGTGATAAGATTGTTTTTAACATTTAGACGAGTAGTAGTGCAGAAATTTGTAGTTTCACGATCTCTGTTATTTGTATTAATGATTTTGATAAGGACCGAATTAATTTGCATATTCGCAAAGCATGAGTGATCCAACAATAAAATAAATATTACGCATACATTTGTATCTGGTTTAGTATCTACGTTTCCAACGGTGATTATGGCTGTTTATTGAGCAGAGTTTATACGTTAACATTGTATACCAGAACATCGGCTGTATCGGCTAATTGTAAAAGGCTACATTGGTATTATCTCTAGGGGTGCAACAAAATATTTGAGTGCAGCCTGAATAAGGTATGTGTGTGTGTGTGTGTGTAGTCACTTCCTGCACTGGGGGCACAGCGTGAGTCACGTTGCCTCTTGTCCAATAGGAACGTTTTTATGCTGGCGGCTTATCCAATTGTTGAGCTATCATGCTCACTTGACCATCTGCCACACCTTTTTGTCAGATAGCAAATTTAGTAAATCTTAGCTCGACTCGACATTTATATCGCGTTACGGCGGAGTGTAGTTTAGAGTTGCATGGCAAGTACAACTGTTTCATAGGTCACCCGATATATTGCCGTTTCGTGCGACAAGGTAATATTTGTAACATTTGCCTACTTATATTTCGAAAGTTAACCAAAGCTTGATTTGAGTTTGAAGAGGCACATCCGGTGATTGTTCTTTTATGGGCGTTCATGTGACCATGGAATTCTTGTCAGTCTCTTCAAAATGGGTTTTTGATGAAAAATGGTTGTTGCCTTCATAGAAAGCTCTCACTCCTCCAAGTCGAGTCTTTACTGTAAAATACGCACTTGGTAGGTTGCATACAAGGTGTCTGGTTCAATGACAAGTTGACAGATGTGAACTAGTAGGAAGTAGGCTACCTGTCCAGTTTTAATTGTCCCTGTGCTTATCAGGGTGAGAACCGTTTATTCGCAAAATTGCGATTTTACTGAGTAGTGTACGTTAAAGCTTAGCCTGGGATATGGGAAGCTATTTTAATGGTCATTTCAATTCATAATTTTATTTTTTGTATTTAACCTTTATTTAACTAAGCAAGTCCAGTTAAGAACAAATTCTTATTTACAATGATGGCCCACACCGGCCAAACCCAGATGACTTTGGGCCAATTTTGTGCTGCTCTATGACAGTGGAAACGCGTTCTCTGGAGTGATGAATCACGCTTCACCATCTGGCAATCCAACGGGTGAATCTGGGTTTGGCGGATGCCAGGAGAACGATACTTGCACGACTGCATAGTGCCAAATGTAAAGTTTGGTGGAGGAGGAATAATCGTCTGGGGCTATTTTTCATGGTTGGGGCTAGGCCCCTTATTTCCAGTGAAGATAAATCTTAAAGCTACAGCAGACAGTGACATTCTAGATGATTCTGTGGTTCCAACTTTGTGGCAACAGTTTGGGGAAGTCCTTTTCCTGTTTCAGCATGCCAATGCATCTATGCACATAGGGAGCTCCATACAGAAATGGTTTGTCTGCATAGAGCCCTGACCTCAACCCCATCAAACACCTTTGGGATGAATTGGAATGCCGACTGCGAGCCAGGCCTAATTGCCAAACATCAGTGCCCGACCTCACTAACGTTCTTGTGGCTGAATGGAAGTCCCTGCAGCTATTTTCTGTTATAGCAGCAAAGGGGAGACCAACTCCATATTAATGCCCATGTTTTTGGAATGAGATGTTCGACGAGCAGGTGTCTACATACTATCTATGCATTTGAGAGGATTTTCCTTTCCCTGGCCCTATCCCTCAGCTTTATACCAAAACAAGTGGCAGGGCCCCTATTGTTTATAATTGCATAGAAGACTGTGGATTTAATATACAGTCATCATAGATCCATTTTTTTCCCCCCTGTGTTTTTCAGATGGATACTCAATGTGTGTCAAAAGTAGAGCTTTCCATCTCATGCAGCAATCTCCTCGACAAAGACGTTGGATCCAAGTCCGACCCCCTCTGCGTGATGCTGCAGAGCATCGGGGATGACAAGTGGACCGAGGTTAGGGAGAAGGCACTAACTAATTCAAACATCTAATAATTGTTCATGTATATAATGAAATGGCCTATGGTTTGTTCATGAAGATGCCTTCTGTCTCACTATACAGTTGGACCGCACGGAGAGGGTGAAGAACTGCCAGGACCCTGAGTTCTCCAAGAAGCTGCTCCTGGACTACCACTTTGAGAAAGTGCAGACGTTGAAGCTGGGTGTCTATGACATAGACAACAAGTCTGTTGATCTGAATGATGATGACTTCCTGGGGGGTTTTGAGTGCACACTGGGACAGGTTAGGATAAAAGAAAGTGTTAACCAATTATTCTCACATCATTTTGTCCTTGTGTTGAATCTTTTATTTTCTCAGGTATTAACTTAACCAGTAGATGATGCTGAGGGGAGGACAGCTCATAATGTTGGCCCGGAACGGAGCAAATGGAAAGGCATCAAACGCATGGAAACCATGTTTTTGATGTATTTCATACCGTTCTGCTCCAGCCAATACCACGAGCCCGTCCTCCCACATTAAGGTGCCACCAACCTCCTGTGAACTTAACCCAATGTTATTTTGGAATTTCTTTACGTATGGTGGTGTGCCTCCAACGAACAACCATTTGCCTTTCAGATTGTGTCCAGCAAGAAGCTTACCAGACCTCTACAAATGAAGAAGGGTAAGCCTGCAGGCAAAGGCACCATTACTGTAAGTATTTAAGTGGCTGTGTAAATGTAAAATGGTCCCACTTATGTAAATTGTGATAACAGCCATAAGGCGAATGCAAACAGTGTCTTGAGATGATCGTATGAATTCCCTAATTTGTGCTTTATTGTGTGTGTTAAAGATTACTGCTGAGGAGATAAAGGATAACAGGGACATAGTGCTGGAGTTGGAGGCTAAAGGCCTGGATAAGAAGGTACAATAAATGTTCTACATTTATTAAGGAGTAATAAACAGTTTTCTGAATTCTCTTCCGCCCATTATTCATCTGCCAGTGCTCCTATTTGTCTCTCTCTTGCAGGACTTGTTTGGGAAATCTGATCCATTCCTAGAGTTCTTTAAGCAAGAAGATGATGGCAAGTGGCAGCTGGTTCACAGAACAGAGGTACTTAATCACAGTATTTGTTTGTCTTAAGTACCCAGTGGCTACCGTTGACTGGAGGTGTCGAAAGAAATGGGGGTGTAGAATACAGGTGTATCGAATGCGCAAATGTAATTGGTCTGACTTTGTCAGTTCTTGCCAGCGAGGGCAGAGATTTGTGGAGACCAGGCTTGTAGAGAAAGGCGCATCAAAATAAAGTTGTGGAAACTCAGAATGAACTTGTCATAAAATCACTCATACTGTGGGAAAACAAGCATGTAAATTAGCACTGACCCCAATTAGTTGACTGGATGATATACAGTACCAGTCAAAGTTTGGACACAGCTACTCCTTCAAGGGTTTTTCTTTATTTTGTGACAATTTTCTACATTGTTGAATAATAGTGAAGACATCAGAACTATGAAAACACAGAATCATGTAGTAACCAAAAAAGTGTTAAACAAATCCAAAAATATTTTATATTTGAGATTCTTTAAAGTAGCAACCCTTTGCATACTCTTGTCATTCTCTCAACCAACTTCATGAGGTAGTCAACTGGAATGCATTTAAATTAACGCGTGTGCCTTGTTGATTTGTGGAATTTCTTTCCTTAAAGCGTTTGAGCCAATCAGTTGTGTTGTAACAAGGTTGGGATGGTATACAGAAGATTGCCCTATATGTTAAAAGACCAAGTCCATATTATGGCAAGAACAGCTCAAATAAGCAAAGAGAAATGACAGTACACCATTACTTTAACACATGAAAGTCAGTCAATCAGAAAATGTCAAGAACTTTGAAAGTTTCTTCAAGTGCAGTCTCAAAAACCACCAAGCGCTATGATGAAACTGGCTCTCATGAGGACCGCCACTGGAAAGGAAGACCCAGAGTTCCTCTGCTGCAGAGGATAACTTCATTAGAGTTACCAGCCTCAGAAATTGCAGCCCAAATGAATGCTTCAGAGTTCAAGTAACAGACATCTCAACATCAACTGTTCAGAGGTGATGTGCGTGAATCAGGCCTTCGTGGTCGAATTGCTGCAAAGAAACCACAACTAAAGGACACCAATAAGAAGAAAGGGCTTGCTATGGCCAAGAAACACGAGCAATGGACATTAGACCCCAGGAAATCTGTCCTTTTGGTCTGATGAGTTGAAATATGAGATCTTTGGTTCCAACCGCCGTGTCTTTGTAAGACGCAGAGTACGTGAACGGATGATCTCCGCATGTGTGGTTCCACCGTGAAGCATGGAGGAGGAGGAGGTGTGATTGTGTGGGGGTGCTTTGCTAGTGATACTGTCTGTGATGTATTTAGAATTGAAGGCACACTTAAACAGCATGGCTACCACAGCATTCTGCAGTGATACACCATCCAATCTGGTTTGTGCTTAGTGGGGCTATCTTTTTTTTTTTTTACGGGACAATGACCCAACACCTCCACAATCAATTGTGGCCTCCACAATCACCCGACCTCAACCCAGTTGAGATGATTTTGAATGAGTAGGACCGCAGAGTGAAGGAAAAACAGCCAACAAGTGCTCAGTGAATGTGGGAACTCCTTCAAGACTGAAAAGCATTCCAGGTGAAGCTGGTTGAGAGAATGCCAAGAGTGTGCAAAGGGTGGCTACTTTGAAGAATCTCAAATGTAAAATATATTTTGATTTGTTTAACACTTGTGTGTTATTTCATAGTTTTAATGTCTTCACTTATTCTACAATGTAGGAAATAGTAAAATTTAAGAAAAACCCTTGAAAGAGCAGGTGTGTACAAACTTTTGACTGGTACTGTGTGCATACGTGCATATACACTGCTCAAAAAAATAAAGGGAACACTTAAACAACACAATGTAACTCCAAGTCAATCACACTTCTGTGAAATCAAACTGTCCACTTAGGAAGCAACACTGATTGACAATACATTTCACATGCTGTTGTGCAAATGGAATAGACAAAAGGTGGAAATTATAGGCAATTAGCAAGACACCCCCAAAAAAGGAGTGATTCTGCAGGTGGTAATCACAGACCACTTCTCAGTTCCTATGCTTCCTGGCTGATGTTTTGGTCACTTTTGAATGCTGGCGGTGCTCTCACTCTAGTGGTAGCATGAGACGGAGTCTACAACACACACAAGTGGCTCAGGTAGTGCAGTTCATCCAGGATGGCACATCAATGCGAGCTGTGGCAAAAAGGTTTGCTGTGTCTGTCAGCGTAGTGTCCAGAGCATGGAGGCGCTACCAGGAGACAGGCCAGTATATCAGGAGACATGGAGGAGGCCGTAGGAGGGCAACAACCCAGTAGCAGGACCGCTACCTCCGCCTTTGTGCAAGGAGGTGCACTGCCAGAGCCCTGCAAAATGACATCCAGCAGGCCACAAATGTGCATGTGTCAGCATATGGTCTCACAAGTTGTGAGACCATATGCTGACACATGCACATTTGTGGCCTGCTGAAGTGGTCTGTGGTCACCACCTGCAGAATCACTCCTGTTTTGGGTGGTGTCTTGCTAATTGCCTATAATTTCCACCTTTTGTCTATTCCATTTGCACAACAGCATGTGAAATGTATTGTCAATCAGTGTTGCTTCCTAAGTGGACAGTTTGATTTCATAGAAGTGTGATTGACTTGGAGTTACATTGTGTTGTTTAAGTGTTCCCTTTATTTTTTTGAGCAGTGTATATATATCTGAACTAATGCATTGCAGAAGCCTAGACTAAAAGCCAATTTTTGTTCGGTTCGAAAATGTGGACGGAGGCTCCATATGGAGGGTGTGACGCAATTGTGGAGCCTCTAGAGGAATGCGGAGGCCAAATCAAACTCTTTACCGCATTGCCATGCGCCTCCTAAATTGTGTAACAATGCGGAGGGCTCTGTATAGCTCCGCATTGACATGATTGGTTGACGGTAGTTGGGGGCGGTACATCCTGTATAAGCTCACTCCCTTGACAACAGCTCAGCACTGCTCCGCGAAGCACAAGTAGTATGAATGCCCTGACTTCTGCTTAGGCCATACCACCGTAAATGCTGCATGGCCAATGCAGATGTCGGATTGACCATGCGCCCAGAATGCACTTCTCTCTCCAGAATGCGCTCTCTCCCGCCAATTTGTGCACATTCATTGTTTAATAACTTCGTAGTGTGAATTGTTTGCATTTCATTGTTAGTGTATATCAATTCCCCATTTACATATATCACCAGTCGTACATTTACTGTTAATTCCTGTAATTTGTAATCTACAATGTTTGCAACTTTGGTTATGGTCATTTATTTTAATGCATTCAATATTATTATAATTATTATTATAATTAGTCTTCCTGTTCTCATTGCAAACAATGTGTCCACTCAGACAGAGTGCAGAACCTATGCCACACTTGTGAGAAACAAGTTTGGTTTTATTTCATTTAATTTACAAGTTCTGTCAATTTAGTCATTGTCTTTTTGTTTGGAGCGCTCCTGTCAATGTTGATGCATAGAAGTAGGCCTATAGGCTACCTGACCTGCACGCAAATCTCGGCATATAAATGTGCCCATTTGAGGATCTGATAGTGTTTCTGATTGGCTTACCTGTGGAGCTTCTCAAAGTAATGTTTTCTTCACCTCAACCAGCAAACAAACAAAGTCTGTTTTTACATCCATTGAGAATTACAATAGTTCCTCAATTTAAACTCTTTTCGATAACCACTCAGCGAGAAAGTGAAACATGTCGAGCCCTGATCCAGTGGAAACGTCATAAAATAGGCATCTTATCAGTGCATGATTTGGACTGAAATAGGTTCCGGTACTCATTTTGGGTGCTGGTACTGTTTTTATATTTAGGTGCAGGAGCTCCACAATACCTTTTAGCTAATATTCTATAAGAGGCTCCGATGAGCTCCTGCCAAATTCAAGCATGGATTCTTATCCCTTGAGCAAACAGCCTACAGCTGTGTCTGTCCAGAGCTCACTGGCATGCTAAACTGAGGGCACAGAATATTTTATGTGATGTTGCAAGTTCGCTAGTGCAAGCTTCAGGCTGGACCCAAGTTAATAGTTGATCCAAAGTTTCAAGTTCTTTGCAGACAGGCCATGTATAGCTAATGTGATTTATAGGATGTTTATTTTCATCAGGATATTTTCTACTTGCAGGCTGCAATGTATTTCTTTGGCTTTATGTAGACTATCTTTACATAGTTGGCAATATAAGTTACTTTTTTAGGTATTTCATTTTTGATAGAATTTTGATTAACTACATGACAATGATTTTGAGATGTTATACATTTTAATTAAACTGTTTTACGAAAATGTGCATATGAATACCGTAACTGGCACGCAGATCGGTAGAAATGGTAAGATAAATTGGCGTTCACATGAGGAAGGTTGCCGACTCCTCATGTAGCCTATTACTGGCAACTTCTGGAGAGTAATGGCAAGAGTCTGTGAAAGCCAACAGGAGCAGTAGGATGGTTAAGGTTTTTTCTTCTGGTTATCTAGATCTCTGGCGCCCTCTTGAGGCATCAAACTGTAAGCTTAAATGGTCAGACAAGCTCAATGCGTACAGTTGATTTTATTTTATATGGAAAACTACACGTTAAAAAAATGTACAGAAATTGATGGGTCGAAAGAACAGACGACTTTCGGTCGAACAATATATATATATTTTTTTGTCGGGGCAGCCCAATTTGTAAATGCTCTTACCGTAACATGCTTTGGTGTTGTGAACATTTTACATTATCACGTTTCATTGCGGTTGTGTAGGTTACTGTGCCTAATGTTGAAGGTTAAACTTGTCAATGTCCCATTTCTAAACACCACTAGCAAGCTTGCGCAAGGGCAGACCTATTGGTTTGCCTACCAGGCTAGAAGTTTGCTGGCAGAAATATCCTACCGTCTGATATCAAGACATTAAAATTAGATTACACATCTTCATGTTTCATCACGATTGTGTTTTTTTTTTTTTTCATTTTTTTTTTTTCATGTGAACTCATCCTCTTTAGCAGTCATGCATTTCCTCAAGGAAATTGACTAGGGGACTGAATAAAATACTCTTCGGATGTTCATGATGAATAGTGTACCGGTAATAATTTGTCATGTTTGCTTTCATAAAAGTTTGAGTTGTGTATGTAATTAAAACTGCTTTTGGCAGTTAACCTCCATGCATTTCATTAAGGAGAGGGAACAAAATAGGAGACTCTTCTGAGCAGTGATAACAATGTTCAATCAAGAGACCATCCAATAACGGTGCGCTTTCGCCACGCCCATTTCTTTTGATACACTCGCTTCTTTCCACCCGCCCATTACTCCAAGACCAATCAGGGACACAGCTACCGATACTGTATTTTTTTATTATCTTTCTGATGAAGTTACTTTGACTTGAACGGTGTGCTTGAAACATTCTCTAATAAAGTGGAATTTGTTTTATGGTAAAGCGTATCGTGCCTGACCTTCTAATTTGTCTGTATTGTTATTTTGGCATAGTACAATTTGTAATTTCTATTTGTTGTGACGTGTTGCTCTCAGCCATTTTGTAAAAAAAAAAAAAAAATTACTTTTTTTTTTTTAGGTTATCAAGAATAATCTGAGTCCATCATGGAAGAAATTCAGTGTGGCTTTGCAAACATTCTGCAATTGTGACATGAGCAAACCAATCAAGGTAAAAGACCATGGCATTTAGACCACATACCCACCCAAGCAAATCATGTAGAGACCTCCCAAAAAAACTTATGGTGTCCTATAGAACCTGTTGAATGACAGATATTGTGACTACTATGTTATGGGGAAAATGAGATTCCTCAAAGTTGTGTGTGCCTTTTTGACTTGACATAACCTACAGCCCTTTTGTTATGTTACTGGCAGGTCACGTGTTACGATAAGGACAAAGACACAAGTTCAGATATTATAGGCGAGTTTACTTGCACAACCGCCCAGCTTTTGCATGCTAAAGACCGTCCAGCGAACCCAAGGGAACCCCTCTCCGTCCTTTCTTCTCTCTTAAACTCCCTCTCCTGTCTCTCTTTCTTCGCCAGGTCCACTGCTCTGATTATGATAGTGATGGCTCGCATGAACTTATCGGTGTTTTCCAAACTAATGTGTCGGAGCTACAGAAAGCTGGTTTGCCGGTGAGACCATTTCTTCCTTTTTCTTCTAGCAATCTTAAACTTTTTGGTTACCTGGGTCCCACTTGACATTAAGTTGTAAAGATACCATGTTACGTGCATTTTTAAAGTTGTATGTGTAATTATAATTACACAAACTTCACTATTTACAAATTGGGACAGTTTCTGTTTACAATTGAATTATTGTTCTATGTGCCTTTTACAGTATAAATATTATATGTTTTACATTGCGTTTGGAAAGTATTCAGACCCCTTGACTTTTTCCACATTTTGTTACATTACAGCCTTATTCTGAAATGGATGAACTACTTTTTAATGACCAAGAAAACTGTTTTTTTTAGATAGGTTTGCACATTTATTTAAAATCTAACTGAAATATCACATTTGCATAAGCACCTTTGGCATCGATTACAGCCTCGAGTCTTCTTCGGTATGACGTTACAAGCTTGGCACACCTGTATTTGGGGAGTTTATACCATTCTTCTCTAGAAGTTGACCGAATATGATTTTTCAACGCCGATACCGATTTATTGGAAGACAAAAAAAGGCGATACCAATTAAATCGGTCGAGAGATATATATATATATATATATATATATATATATATATATATATATATATATATATATATATATATTTGTAATAATGACAATTACAACAATACTGAATGAATGAATGAATTTTAACTTAATATAATACATCAATAAAATCTATTCAGTCTCAAATAATGAAACATGTTCAATTTGGTTTAAATAATGCAAAAACAAAGTGTTGGAGAAAGTAAAAGTGCAATATGTGCCATGTAAGAAAGCTAACGTTTAAGTTCCTTGCTCAGAACATAAGAAAATATGAAAGCTGGTGGTTCCTTTTAATTATAGAAATTATAGGACTATTTCTCTATACCATTTGTATTTCATATACCTTTTGACTATTGTATGTTCTTATAGGCACTTTAGTATTGCCAGCCTAACCTCGGGAGTTGATAGGCTTGAAGTCATAAACAGCGCAATGCTTGAAGCACAGCGAAGAGCTGCTGGCAAATGCAGGAAAGTGCTGTTTGAATGAATGCTTACGAGCCTGCTGCTGCCTACCACCGCTCAGTCAGACTGCTCTATCAAATATCTAGACTTAATTCTAATTATAATAACACACAGAAATACGAGCCTTAGGTCATTAACCTGTTGGGGATGGGGGCGCTGTTTAGACTATTTATGCTAATTTGGCTAATTTTTTAAACGGCTTCCCACAAAATCCTTGATCGTACAATATGCATATTATTATTATTATTGGATAGAAAACAGTCTATAGTTTCTATAGGAGTTGAAATTTTGTCTCTAAGTGGAACAGAGCCCATTCTACAGCAATTTCCCTGACATGGAGTCAGATTTGAGAAATGTTGGCCACTCTTCTGAAGTCAGTTATAAGGGCACTGTCGTTGCTATGACTATACGGACACTTCTTACGTCTTCCCCTGGATGCCTTTACGTGATGACGATTCCAACGGGGTCGATTGCGCGTTCACAGGCCCTACAAATGAAAAAACCCTGAAGCTAGTCATTCTTTGGGAGCTGCGTCATGAGCCTAGAGGACACCGGCGCGCACCTGTTCCAAGCGTTAGTTTAGCCTGTTATATTTCTCCGGTCATCTTTTCACTCGTTATAGGAGTTAAAAACATCATAAGGTAGTTAATTTAAAGCGTTTTATAGCAATTTATATCCGTTTAGTGCGATTTTGGGACATTTATTTTTGCAACGATGTGAAAAGTTGGGCACGCTTTTCAGTTCATCCCGAACGCAGTTGACATTTCCACATGGCAAGAGGACAGCTTTCCACCAAAAGACGATTTCTCCCAAGAAAGGATCCTTTGCCCAAGATACTGATGGAAGAACAGCTCAAGGTAGGACATTTTTATTATGATAAATCGTGTTTCTGTCGAAACATTTTAGTGGCTTAGGACGCCATGTTTTTTGACGTAGCTTCGCTTGGCGCAAACTGTATTGAAAAGTAAGGATAAATTAAAAAATGTAATAACGCAATTGTATTAAGAATTAAATTGTCTATCAATCCCTGTCCACCCTATATTTTTTAGTCACGTTTATGAGTATTTATGTATAAGAGTAGATCACTGTCTAAGTGGCGCAAGGACTTTTTCTTTACCAGCTTGTCTACATTTCACATTGTCTAACCATGATTTTGGTGGCTAAATATAAACATTTTCGATCAAACTGTATATGCATGTTGTAATGTGATGTTACAGGAGTGTCATCGGAAGAATTCTGAGAAGGTTAGTGAAAAAATTAATATCTTTTGGCGATGTTGACTTTTATCGCTCACTTTGGCTAGAATCAATGCTGGGCTGCTAATTGCTATGTGCTAAGCTAATATAACGATTTATTGTGTTTTCGCTGTAAGACACTTAGAAAATCTGAAATATTGTCTGTATTCACAGGATCTGTGTCTTTCGATTCGTGTATGCTGTGTATTTTTACGAAATGTTTGATGATTAGTAGTTAGGTAAACACGTTGCTCATTGTAATTATTCTAGTCCATTTGTGATGGTGGGTGCAATTGTAAACTATGCCATCTACCTGAAATATGCACTTTTTTCTAACAAAACCTATCCCATACCATAAATATGTTATCAGACTGTCATCTAATGAGTTTTTTTGTTGGTTAGGGGCTATAAATATCTTAGTTTAGCCGAATTGGTGATGGCTACTGGTGTTGGTGGACAAATAAAAGATGGTGGATTATGCTAATGTGTTTTTAGGTAATAGATGTACATCTTTACATATTGTGTCTTCCCTGTAAAACATTTTAAAAATCGGAAATGTTGACTGGATTCACAAGATCTGTGTCTTTCATTAGCTGTATTGGACTTTAATGTGTGAAAGTTAAATATTTAAAAAAAAATTTTTTTTTTGAATTTCGCGGCACTGGTTTTTCAGTGGGGGGGGGGGGGGGGGGGTGCCGCTAGCGCCACGCTGATCCTAGACAGGTTAATATGGTCGAATCCGGAAACTATCATTTCGAAAACAAAACATTTATTCTTTCAGTGAAATACAGAACCGTTCCGTATTTTATCTAACGGGTGGCATCCCTAAGTCTAAATATTGCTGTTACATTGCACATCCTTCAATGTTATGTCATAATTATGTACAATTCTGGCAAATTAATTACGTTCTTTGTTAGGAAGAAATGGTCTCCACACAGTTCGCAACGAGCCAGGTGACCCAAACTGCTGCATATACCCTGACTCTGCTTGCACAGAACGCAAGAGATGTGACACAATTTCCCTAGTTAAAAGAAATTCATGTTAGCAGGCAATATTAACTACATATGCAGGTTTAAAAAATATATACTTGTGTATTGATTTTAAAATAAGGCATTGATGTTCATGGTTAGGTACATTGGTGCAACAACAGTGCTTTTTTCGCGAATGCGCTTGTTAAATCATCACCCATTTGGCGAAGTAGGCTGTGGTTCGATGATAAAATAAACAGGCACCGCATCGATTATATGCAACGCTGGATAAGCTAGATAACTACACATGGTTGATGATATTACTAGTTTAACTAGTGATTATGTTAAGATTGTTTTTTTATAAGATAAGTTTAATGCTAGCTAGTAACTTAACTTGGCTCCTTACTGCACTCACGTAACAGGTAGTCAGCCTGCCACGCAGTCTCCTCGTGGAGTGCAATGTAATCGGCCATAATCGGTGTCCAAAAATGCCGATTACCGATTGTTATGGAAACTTGAAGTCAGCCCTAATTAATCGGCCATTCCGATTTAATCGGTCGACCTCTATTCTTCCCTGCAGGTCCTCTCAAGTTCTGTCAGGTTGGTTGGGGAGTGTCGCTGCACAGCTATTTTCAGGTCTCTCCAAAGATGTTAGATCGGTATCAATTCCGGCCTCTGGCTGGGCCCTTCAAGGACATTTGAGACTTGTCCCAAAGCCAATCCTACATTGTCTTGGCTGTGTGCTTAGGGTTGTTGTCCTGTTGGAAGGTGAACCTTCGCCCCAGTCTAAGCTCCTGAGTGCTCTGGAGAAGTTTTTCATCAAGGATCTCTTTGTACTTTGCTCTGTTCATCTTACCCTCAATCCGACTTGTCTCCCAGTCCCTGCTGCTGAAAAACATCCCCACAGCATGATGCTGCCACCACCATGCTTCACCGTAGGGATGGTGCCAGGTTTCCTCCAGACATGAAGCTTGGCATTCAGGCCAAAGAGTTCAATCTTGGTTTAATCAGACCAGAGAATCTTGTTTCTCATGGTCGGAGAGTCCTTTAGGTGCCTTTTGGCAAACTCCAAGCGTGCTGTCATGTGCCTTTTACTGAGGAGTGGCTTCCATCTGGCCACTCTACCATAAAGGCCTGATTGGTGGTGCTGCAGAGATGGTTGTCCTTCTGGAAGGGTCTCCCATCTCCACAGAGGAACTCAAGAGCTCTGTCAGAGTGACCATTGGGTTCTTGGTCACCCCCCTGACCAAGGCCCTTCTCCACCGATTGCTAAGTTTGTCTCGGCAGCTAGCTCTAGGAAGAGTCTCGGTGGTTCCAAACTTCTTCCATTTATGAATGATGGAGGTCACTGTGTTCTTTGGGACTTTCAATGCTTCGGAAATGTTTTGGTACCCTTCCCCAGATCTGTGCCTCGACACAATACTGTCTTGGAGCTCTACGGACAATTCCTTTGACCTCATGGCTTGGTTTTTGCTCTGACATGCACTGTCAACTGTGGGACCTTATATAGACAGATGTGTGCCTTTCCAAATCATGTCCAATCAATTGATTGAATAATGTATTCATATATTAATTTGCTAAAGGTATAACCTGTTTTCACTCTGTCATTATTGGGTATTGTGTGTAGATTGATGAGGAACATATTTAAGAATAAGGCTGTAATGTAACAAAAAAAAAAAAAAAAGGGAAGGGGTCTGAATACTTTCCGAATGCACTGTATTAACTACATGTATAAGATCTGAGCAACTTAATGTAAAGGGTTTCCACCTCATTTATCTAATCATGGTGAAGGTAGTTTATTATTTGAGTTAGGTTTATATTAAACCTTTTTTATTGACGTTTAATCAGGTGGAGTTTGACTGTGTCCATCCAGAGAAACAGAAGAAGAAGAAGAGTTACAAAAACTCTGGAATAATCAGTGTCAAGTGCTGCCAGGTCGGTTATAATTCATTGCACAGTAGCTTATCATTAGCCCTTAGATTTGACCTTCTAAATTGTGTTACTTCTAAAGCTATTTGTAATTTCCCCCTAGATAGAGGCACGGTACACATTCCTGGACTATGTCATGGGAGGTTGCCAAATAAATTTTACGGTAAGTGCAAGCTCTTCGGCCACAATTAGAAATAATAGGTTGAAGTTGTGCTTATTAGTTAATGTCCTAAACTCAAGCATTATATTTGATGGATTGAAAATGCACTAATGAAGATAGGTTAAAGGGGCAATCCGGGGTTCAAAAAAACACCCCACCATTTGTCTTGGTAAACAGCTGAGGGATGGGGCTTTGGAAATGTAACCACTCTCAAAATCATAGTCTGAGTACAGTTTTTGTTTACAATTACATTGATTATAAACAATGGAGTAAAACAAGCTTATATTTTGGGTTCTGATGGGGTATGACAAATGGACTAAGATCGTAAGGTATTTACACGTTATATTCTTTAAAGGGCAATTTCATAATTTTTCAACCTCCTTTTTAAGTATCTCCAGCACAATACCAGTGTTTACATATGTGAAAACGGTGCATTTCTACATTGTGCCGAAAAACTATGAAGTTCTACCCGAAGACACCATCAAAAGTTAAAACATTTTAGAAGCACTGTGACATGGGGAGCAAGAAAATACCCTCGCTCTGGCTAGAAACTCGTTGCAGGTTTTGAAAGTCACTGTGTAAGTGGGACCACTGTCTTTCTTTCTTTTAATCCTACCCTGTGAGCTGGTCAGAGGATGGATGGGAGGGAGGGAGGGAAGGAAGGAAGGAAAGGGGGATATCTAGCCAGTTGTACAACTGAATGCATTCAACTGAAATGTGTCTTCCGCATTAACCCAGTGAGGAAGTCCGCTGATTGTCTTGTGGAGGGCAGCCACTTGACTTCTAACCACAGATCATAGAACCGTGTTGTTTTCACGTATGTAGACACTGGTTTGGTGCTAGAGATAAATAATGAGTATGAAATGTGGCGGAATTGCCCTTTTAAGAATCAATGGCTACATCTTTTAAACATTGCTTATTTTAAATTAGTATTTTATATTTTTTGTGCCAATTGGACTTCATCACTCAGGGTTCCTATATTTCTCTAAGGTGGGCATTGACTTCACTGGGTCGAACGGCGACCCTCGATCCCCACAGTCCCTGCATTACCTGAGTCCTGACGGTCTGAACCAGTACCTGGCGGCCACCTGGTCAGTGGGCCTGGTGGTCCAGGACTATGACACGTAAGAAGAACACTCTTTCTGCTCTGTAGAACGCCCAAGAGGGAAGAGTCCATGAGTAAATGAATAGACGTTCCCATGCTTGTTCAATGAACCATAAACAATTAATGAACATGCACATGTGGAACGGTCGTTAAGACACTAACAGCTTACAGACGATAGGCAATTAAGGTCACAGTTATGAAAACTTAGGACACTAAAGAGGCCTTTCTACTGACTCTGAAAAACACCAAAAGAAAAATGCCCAGGGTCCTTGCTCATCTGCGTGAATGTGCCTTAGGCATGAGGACTGCAGATGTGGCCATGGCAATAAATTGCAATGTCTGTACTGTGAGATACCTAAGGCAGCGCTACAGGGAGACAGGATGGACAGCGGATCATCCTCGCAGTGGCAGACCACGTGTAACAACGCCTATACAAGATCAGTACATCCGAACCTGCGGGACAGGTACAGGATGGCAACAACAACTGCCCGAGTTACACCAGGGACGCACAATCCCTCCACCAGTGCTCAGACTGTCCACAATACACTGAGAGACGCTGGACTGAGGGCTTGTAGGCCTGATGTAAGGCAGGTCCTCACCAGACGTCACCGGTAACAGCGTCGCCAATGGGCACAGACCCACCATCGCTGGACCAGACAGGACTGGCAAAAAGTGCTCTTCACTGACGAGTCGCGATTTTGTCTCACCAGGGGTGATGGTCGGATTTGCGTTTATCGTCGAAGGAAATAAGCGTTACACCGAGGCCTGTACACTGGAGCGGGATCGATTTGGAGGTGGAGGGTCTGTGTCATGGTCTAGGGTGGTGTGTCACAGCATCATCGGACTGAGCTTGTTGTCATTGCAGGCAATCTCAACGCTGTGCTTTACAGGGAAGACATCCTCCTCCCTCATGTGGTACCCTTCCTGCAGGCTCATCCTGACAAATACAAATATTTACACATGTTAAGTTTGCTGAAAATAAATGCAGTTGACAGTGAGAGGATATTATTTTTTTTTTTTAATTGCTGAGGTTTATACTCCCATAGTAGCCTCCCATAGTCTGTTCTGGGCTTGGGGATTGTGAAGAGACCTCTGGTGGCATGTCTTGTAGTTTAACAGAGAGCGCGGTGCGTTCAACATGTCATAACACTGCATAGAGAGAAATCTAAGACGACAACATAGCATGGCAGCAACACATGAAAACACATGACAACAGCATGGCAGTAGCACCAAACATGGTACAATCATTATTGGGCACATACAACAGCACAAAGGGAAAGAAGGTAGAGACAGCAAACCATCTTGGCTACTGTTGCATCAACATGTTTCGACCATGTAACACTGCATATCTAGCACTACATGAAGAGAGACCTAAGACCACAACACAGCATGGCAGCAACGCATGGCAGCAGCACAAAACATGGTACAAGCATTATTGGGCACATGCAACAGCACGAAGGGCAAGAAGGTAGAGACAACAATACGTCAGAGACGACAAACCATCTTGGCTACGATTGCGTTAACATGTTTTGACCATGAACGTTTACAGTCCAGGGTTACTCCCAAGCAGTTTAGACACCTCAACTTGAACAGTGTCCACGTTATTTATTTCAAGGTTTAGTTGAGGTTCAGGGTTTAGTGAATGATTTGTCCCATATACAATGCTTTTAGTTTTGGCACTAACTGTTGTTGTTTTTTGCCACCCGTTCTGAAAACTGACTGCAGCTCTTTAAGTGTTGACTGTTGAGTCCTCTGGACACACACAGGCACACTGGCTTTACTCAAAGTTCCATTATAGAACACCCTTTTGTGTTCTGTTAGACAGGTAGTTCTTCAACAATATAGCAGGAGGTGTAAAGCCATAACACATACGTTTTTCCCAGCAGCAGACTATGATCAATAATGTCAAAAGCCGCACTGAAGTCTCACCAAAAAAACTCCCACAATCTTTATAATCAATTTCTCTCAGCCAATCATCAGTCATTTGTGTAAGTGCTGTGCTTGTTGATTGTCCTTCCCTATAAGCATGCTGGAATTCTGTTGTCAATTTGTTTACTGTAAAATAGCATTGTATCTGGTCAAACACAATTTTTCCATAGGTTTTCAGAGGGTTGGTAACAGGCTGATTGGTCGGCTATTTGAGCCAGTAAAGGGGACTTTACTATTCATGGGTAGGGGAATGACTTTTGCTTCCCTCCAGGCCTGAGGACACATACTTTCTAGTAGGCTTAGATTGAAGAGATGGCGAATAGGAGTGGCAAGTTGTCAGACCCAGGTAGCTTGTTATTGTTGATAGACCACAACAAAAAATGATCCTCTTCCACACTCACTTTACGGAATTCAAAATTTCAACGCTTGTCTTTGATAATTTGGTCAATTATACTTGGATGTGTAGTGTCGGTGTTTTTAGCTGGCATGTCATGCCTAAGCGTGCTAATGTTGCCAAAGAAAAAATCTAAGTAGTTGGCAATATCCAGTAGGTTTTGTGATGAATGAGCCATCTGATTCGATGAAGCCAAAATAACCGATTTCAACCTTAAAATAAATAGTAAGGGGAAACAATCCTCTGTACATAAAACATGAAATAAGATAAAGGATGTGTTCAGAACACATTCACACAACGTGGGGAAGGAAATGTACGTTTGATCACATGAAGTTCAATCAACAGATTGAAATGGGACATGACACTTTCTAGCGGACCAAACTAATGCACAGTACACTGGCCTGAGCCAGTTATCACTTTTGTTTTCTATTCTTTTTAAAAACGTTTTTTAATAAGTAGTAGAAGGTGGTGTTGAGTTTGCCTTTTTGCCAAAAATGTAATTTAAGGTGCTCCAAAGCGACCTGAGGTCGCTGCTTTCGATTTCCACGGCGAGTGACATATCCATGGCTGGATGGTAGGATTGATGTGCTTTTATTTTTATCCCAAAAAACGGCCTAGTCCTTGATGACAAGCATACCCATAGCATGATGCATGCACCACCATGCTTGACAATATGAGGTGGTACTCAGTGATGTGTTAGATTTGCCACAAACAACGACTTGTATTCACAACATAAAGTTAATTATTTGGCTCATTTTTCTACAGTTTAGTGCCTTATTGCAAACAGGATGCCTGTTTTGGATTTTTTTAAATTCTGCACAGGCATCCTTATCACTGTCGTTTAGGTTAGTATAGGGGAGTAATTGCAATGTTGTAGATCCATCCTCAGTTTTCTCTTACCACAGCCATTAAACTCGAACTGTTTTAATTGGCCTGAAGGTAAAATTCCTGAGGGGCTTCCTTCCTCTCCAGCAACTGAGTTAGGAAGGATACCTGTATCTTTGTAGTGACTGGGTGTATTGATACACCGTCCAAAGTGTAATTAATAACACCATGTTTTAAAGGGATAGTCAATGTCTGCTTGTTTTCTTTTTACCCATATACAAATGGGTGCCCTTCTTTGCAAGGCATTGGAAAAAACCCTGGTCTTTGTGGTTGAATATGTTTGAAATTCACTGCTCGACTGAGGGAGTCATTAAAAAATCATGTTAAACACTATTATTGCACACAGTGAGTCCATGCCAGTTAAGAACCTTTTTACTCCTGAACTTATTTAGGCAAATGAACTTATTGAACTTATTTGCCTTATTTGCCTAACTTATTTGCTTTAGGCAAATGGGTTGAATACTTTTTGACTCGAGACATTTCAGCTTTTCATTTTTTAAAATTAATTTGTAAACATTTCTGAAAACATATTTCAACTTTGACATTATGGGTAATTGTGTGTAGGTGACACAATCTCATTTTAATAAATGTAAAATTCAGGCTGTAACACAACAAAATGTGGGAAAGGTCAAGAGGTGTGACTAATTTCTGAAGGCACTGTAAATGGACTAACATGGCAAGTTTGCCCTGTTACTGTGTTCCTCTCTTGTATTGAGGAGTGGACAACATCCGTCCAATGTTTTCATGTTTCCTCTGTCATTGTGATAGTCTACTCAGATCTCATGTTGTTTTATCTGCTTTCTCAGTGACAAACTCTTCCCTGCCTTTGGATTTGGAGCTCAAGTGCCCCCAGAATTCAAGGTAAAAAATAAACTATTTAACTAAAAAAAGAGAAAAACAGGTTTTGTAAGTTAGTTAATCATTGTGTTATTTACCCTGCAGGTATCCCATGAATTTGCACTGAACTTCAACCCAAGTAATCCTTACTGTCAAGGTAAATATTTTCCTTCCGTGAAGTGTTTGTTAATATAATGCATGTCTATCGCCTCATGTTTTTTTAATCTAACCTGGCTAGATACAATTTAAAATTGAACCCATACTCGTTGCTTGTTGTTAGGCCAGATGCAGAATTATTTATTCATTATTTTTATTTTTTTTGCCATTTGCAATTTTTAACAAATATACCTACAGGTGCCATACTCAATGCGGACCATACCCAATACGGGCCGAATAACACTGGGTTTTGTGTTTTCTTCAGTCAACTGAATGCACCGATTAGTTCATAGAACCATGGTTTCTTTATGATCATTCCTCATGTTTTCCTGAACTTTCCAGTAACTTTCTGTGCATTTTAATCACCCAGGAACAGGGTTTGTTTACTTCATAATATGCTTACTTTTGGCACAGAGAGGAGTTAGCATTATTAGTATCATCCCAAAAATGTATGTAATCCATGGTACCGACGTTAGCAAAACTGCATAGCAGGCCGAAACTTACAAAGTTTAGTAGCATTGATACTCGAGAAAAACCTGTTCAAGTTTTCTTCCCTCAGAGAATGTCGTTATTTTTGCAGTAATATCTGAATATTCCAATGGTCTGTTAGTTCCATCAAGCCAGCTGAAATTTGTTCACAGCTGGTAATCAATCTAATCTAAGTGCCCAATGGAAGATTAAATTACAATACAATAAAATTGTATTGTCCATGTTACAGCAAACAACAAACAGATGTGGCTGTGAGACTACAGGAATAAATAGTTTGTTTTGAATAACAAAATTACAGCAATTATTCCAGCAGTGTAGGAAGAGCTAGTTAAAAAGCTAAGATTTTTCCTAATCTTCTTTAGAAACAGATCTTGCATCTCTCTAAACAGCAGGAAACAGATTGTACAATTAACGTTCTTTCCAGTTTTGGACTACGGTGACACCATTTATCAAAATGTAGCAGACCTAGGGCTGTTACGGTGACTGTATTACCGCCACACCGGCGGTCATGAGTCATGACAGCCGTCAAATTCCATGTGACTGTTTAGTCACGGTAATCAGTCATTTCCAAGCCCCGATGCTGCTTTTGGTCATTAGTAGCAAACCAAACTTGATAACTGCCTGGTCCTCTGCACTCTTGTCCCTCTAATCACTCTGACATCAATGCAAATGTAATCGAATATCTAATCAAACACTTAATGTGAGCTCATGTTGGTCAACATTTCTATAGGCTATGCAATTGTGTGAGAAAACAGAGTGATGGCTTCTATTGTCGATTATGGCAGCCTCTCTGAATCAGAGAGGTTGGGTTAATGAACTGCATATGTAATGCATAATGTGTTGCAAAGAAAGAGCCATATCTCAGACTGGTCAATAAAAATAAAAGATTAAGATGGACAAAAGAACACAGACACTGGACAGAGGAAGTCTGCCTAGAAGGCCAGCATCCCGGAGTCGCCTCTTCACTGTTGACGTTGAGACTGGTGTTTTGCGGGTACTATTTAATGAAGCTGCCAGTTGAGGACTTGTGAGGCGTCTGTTTCTCAAACTAGGCACTAATGTACTTGTCCTCTTGCTCAGTTGTGCAGTGGGGCCTTCCACTCCTCTTTCTATTCTGGTTAGAGCCAGTTTACGTTGTTCTGTGAAGGGAGTTCAGTTTGAAGATCTTCAGTTTCTTGGCAATTTCTCGCATGGAATGGCCTTCATTTCTCAGAACAAGAGTAGACTGACCAGTTTTTCAGATTAAAGTCTTTGTTTCTGGCCATTTTGAGCCTGTAATCAAACCCACAAATGATGATGCTCCAGATGCTCAGCTAATCTAAAGAATGCCAGTTTTATTGCTTCTTTAATCAGCATTAATCAACAGTTTTCAGCTGTGCTAACATTATTTCAAAAGGGTTTTCTAATGATCAATTATCCTTTTAAAATGATAAACTTGGATTAGCTAACACAACGTGCCATTGGAACACAGGAGTGATGGTTCCTTATAATGGGCCTCTGTACACCTATGTAGATATTCAATAAAAAATCTGCTGTTTCCAGCTACAATAGTCATTTACAACATGTACAATGTCTGCACTATTTCTGATCAATTTGATGTCATTTTAATGGACAAAGTGACCCCAAACTTTTAAACAGTTACGTATTTTTTTAGTGATCATTTTGTATTGCTGTGCTGGTCTCAATGGGTTTCCCCTGACTAAAAAGTAGAATAAATGTGTTTTTTTTAAAGTTAGAAGTATGTACGTTAATAAATCCCTGCAAACTCCAACTACCGAACATAGATTTTTCTAGGAAGTTCTGGCTTGCAATGCGGCTTTGTTAACATCGGTACCATGGATTACATTCATTCTTGTGGACAATGCAAATCATGCTTACTCCTGGTTGTGCCAAAGTAATTTATTGTGCATGCTGTCACTATTTGGACCTTCTCAAATAGTGTTTTGGTACCATTGCTCTACAGTATATACAGCAGTTCTAGCTCAAACTAATGTGGCCCTACATGTTGTGTTGCAGGGGTCCAGGGGATTGTGGAGGCCTACCGCATGGCCCTACCTCAGGTGAAGCTCTACGGTCCCACCAACTTCTCCCCCATCATCAACCACGTGGCAGGCATCGCGTCAGGGGCGGCACAGCAGAACAACGCATCGGTGAGTCTAGACCACTTTAGAATCCTGCATCGGGTTTCGACCCACAGAAAATGACAACGTTGGCTCGCGGTTAAGAACAATTTTTGCACGTCGGAAACGTTTTAAATAAAGGTTTTAAAAAAATAACACAGGAGCTTGTTGCATTTTGTTGAGAATTCCATCCTGTGAGAGGTGTGGCAGACATATATGCTACCAGCCATGAAACTTATGTTTCACCCCCCCCCCCCCCCCCCCCCCCACGTGAGAATACGTTGCCAAGTTTATTTTCCCTGGCTAGCCTAACATCTCACACAAATGGCTAACGTCAACGCAGAAATAAAAAAGGTGATGATAGGGAAATAGCCTACACCCCTCAAGCTCAACTCCAGACTTCGAAGACAATTACACTGCATTTTGTAATTGTTTCCTTCTAATGAGAGATAGATTTAGACCTGGGACACCAGGTGGGTGCAATTATTTATCAGGGGGGGGGGGGGGGGGGGGGGGGGTTTATTTACACAACATGCCTACCACTTTGAAGATGCAAAATATTTTTTAGTGTGAAACAAACAAGAAATAAGGCAACCTGAGTGTGCATAACTATTCCACCCCCCCAAAGGTAATACTTTGTAGAGCCACCTTTTGCAGCCATTACAGCTGCAAGTCTCTTTGGGTATGTCTCTATAAGCTAGGCACATCTAGCCACTGGGATTTTTGCCCATTCTTCAAGGCAAAACTGCTCCAGCTCCTTCAAGTTGGATGGGTTCCGCTGGTGTATAGCAATCTTTAAATCATACCACAGATTCTCAATTGGATTGCGGTCTGGGCTTTGACTAGGCCATTCCAAGACATTTTAATATTTCCCCTTAAACCACCCAAGTGTTGCTTTAGCAGTATGCTTAGGATCATTGTTCTGCTGGAAGGTGAACCTCCATCCCAGTCTCAAATCTCTGGAAGACTGAAACAGGTTTCCCTCAAGAATTTCCCTGTATTTGGCGCCATCCATCATTCCTTCAATTCTTACCAGTTTCCCAGTCCCTGCCAAAGAAAGTATCCAAACAGCATGATGCTGCCACCACCATGCTTCACTGTGAGGATGATGTTCTCGGGGTGATAAGAGGTGTTGGGTTTGCACCTTACATAGCGTTTTCCTTGATGGCCAAAAAGCTAAATTTTAGTCTCATCTGACCAGAGTACCTTCTTCCATATGTTTGGGGGAGTCTCCCACATGCCTTTTGGCAAACACCAAATGTGTTTGCTGATTTTTTTCTTTAAGCAATGGCTTTTTCAGGCCACTCTTCTGTAAAGTCCAGCTCTGTGGTGAGTATGGCTTAAGGTGGTCCTATGGACAGATACTCCAATCTCCGCTGTGGAGCTTTGCAGGTCCTTCAGGGTTATCTTTGGTCTCTTTGTTGCCTCTCTGATTAATGCCCTCCTTGCCTTGTTTTGGTGGGTGGCCCTATCTTGGCAGGTTTGTTGTGGTGCCATATTCTTTCACTTTTTTTATAATGGATTTAATGATGCTCTGTGGGATGTTCAAAGTTTTGGATATTTTTTTATACCCAAACCCTGATCCCTTGCTTAGAGGTGTTGCAGACTCTGGGGCTTTTCAGACTTAGATTGCACACAGGTGGACTTTATTTAACTAATTATGTGACTTCTTCTGAAGGTAATTGGTTGCACCAGATCTGATGGAGGGGCTTCATTGCAAAGGGTGTGAATACATATGCACTCACCACTTTTCCGCTTTTTGGGGAATTTTTTAAATACAAGTTATTCTTTCCATTTCACTCCATCAGTTTGGACTACTGTGTATGGCCATTACATGAAATCCAAATAAAATTAAATCTAAATGACAGGTTGTAATGCAACAGAATAGGAAAAACACAAAGGGGGATGAATACTTTTGCAAGGAATTGTTTTATGTTAATTCCGGCATTTGTTCATTTAGACCAGGGATGGGCAACTTTGTAGGGGGTGGGGGCCACAAAAAAAAGAATCGGGGCTGCAGTGGCTCGTGGGTCTTCCTACATTTATACCCACTCATGCAGTCAGAGCCGACCGTAGCCTTTTGGAGACCCTAAGTGAAATTTAGTTGCGAGCAAAACATTTTTAGAGTTAATTTCCTGCAATTCCACACATTTTGTCGTAGACGTAGAGAGGATTTAGCCTTTTTTTTATTTATTTTTTATTTATTTTTTTAACCGCTGCGGCCCCTGCCATTTCTATTTAATTTCATGCAATTCTACAAATTTTGCCATGGATCTGAGAGAGAAAATTTGCAGCACATTCGCTGCAATTCTATACATCTAAAAATGTTTTGCTAATTGAGTGACTGTCAGTGGTTGACACACAACAACAGAAACTGCTGATGCACAACCACATTTCGAAATTGCACCTTGTGTATTCTAACTCTCAACATTAAGTTGAGAACCACAACTGAGTTCCAAATAAATAATTCATAGAACGCCATTTGCCCATCCCTGATTTAGACCATATCAATTTGAAACCGGTGTGCGGCTGGTAACGGTGTGAGTAGGCAATAGCCTTCAAAATACATATTTTTGATTATCTAAACAAAATGGTGGTGTTTTATGACGGCTATAGGCTTTCTGTGAGAATGATGACGCGTCCTCACTAAAATACGGAACATTCCACATTTTGTGTGTGAATTTTTTATTGTTAAAGGGCCCTGTTTTCAGTCATTTTTCATATCCTGCCATAAACACGTTAACCACTACAAGAACGGTGGGTCCCCCGCAGGACGGTTGAGCTAACGTAGGCTAATGTGATTAGCATGAGGTTGTAAGTAACAATAAAATTTCCCAGGACACAGACATCTGATATTGGCAGAAAGCTTGAATACTTGTTTATCTAACTGCACTGTCCAATGTACAGTAACTATTACAGTGAAAAAATACCATGCTATTGTTTGAGGAGAGTGCGCAGTTATGAACTTAAATGTATTTATAAACCTATTAGGCACATTTGGGCAGTCTTGATTAAAAAATTTGAACAGAAATGCAATGGTTCATTGAATCAGTCTGAAACTTTGCACATACACTGCTGCCATTTAGTGGCCAAAATCTCAATTGCGCCTTGGCTGGAATAATATATTTAGGCTTTTCTCTTGCATTTCAAAGATGACGGTACAGAAAAAATACCCCAAAAACAATTTTCTTTGTATTATCTTTTACCAGATCTAATGTGTTCTATTCTCCTACATTAATTTAACATTTCCACTAACTTCAGTGTTTCAAATGGTATCAAGAATATGCATATCCTTACTTCAGGTCCTGAGTTACAGGCAGTTAGATTTGGGTATGTCATTTTAGGCAAAAATTGTAGGAACAAAAAGGGGCGGATCCTTATTAACCAGAACTGGTCCTGGACCAAAAAATTGCTGCCCCTACAAGAATAGTCCCAGTAAGAAGAATTACGTATTTTCCCAGATGTTAAAGTTAGGTTCTGAATGAAAGGTGAAAATACTTATTTTCCGGATTTTGAAATCTGGTTCATTTTCGATTCTGAATGAAAGTTGAAAATATGTCATTTGTGACCCGATTCATGAAACTAGGCGTATGTTGCAAGTCACTACATCACAGGAGAGCTGTTTGAACAAAACATTTTTTTTGTTTTTACGTCAAAATGCGTTTTTGGCAGAAATGTCTTCTCGAACATGTGAACTTTCATGTGCCTTAATATCAAACTTGTATGTCATCTGTAAATACGAATACAATTGTTAAATTACGAGCCTAGTTTGTTTAGCCACAGAAAAAGAGCGGAACCTTCCCACGAGCCAGGGTTGGCTGAGATAATGAGTGGGCTGGACATTACGAGAGATGAGTTTGTATTGGTCTGCCATATAGCACATGTCTGTCTATTGGAGCTGGTCAGTATGTATAGGTAATCGTGTCAAACACAGCCTTTTTTCAATTGTATCGCGTAGTAAAACTGCATAAACCTAATGTCAAGTTAAAGTGTAATGTTAGCTAGTTAACGTTAGCTGGCTGGCTCGTTGGCTAACGTTATGTGTATGCTCTCCACTTTCTGGAAGACCGAGTTTTGAAATCAGTGGAATTTGAGTATGATAGCTAAGGAGATGGAGAGAACACCAGTCTGGATTACATCGTCAAACTAGTAAGGGCAACCATGAATGGCATCAGACAGGAGACGCGTCCAACCATGATGTATACTGGTAAGATAGGCTAGCTAGCTACATTTTCAGATATTACACGTTTCTAATTTTGACAGTGGTTTCATTTCAAGTGTACTGTTAGATAGCTAATGTTAGCTGATGGGGTTGCTAGCTAACGTTATGCGTATGATCTTATTCTTCGTATCTCAGACACATTTGCTTGATTAGTTATAGCCATATAACCTGGTTGGTTGGTTAGAATAACTGATTAATTTTTGAACGCTCAACACCGGTTGAATATGTCCTGTGTCAGTAAACGTTGGCAACAAAGCGTAATTAAATTGTAGCCAGCAGCACTGTTAGTCACCAACACTCTGGGTAACATGAAAACTGCCTAACCAGCTCTGCTAGGGTGAGTAAAATGGTCAGAGTGGGGTGTTCTCTCATTATGTGTATGGAAGTAGCTAGCCAATGTTAGCCAGTTAGCTTGGGTGCTTGACTGTAGTTGTGAGGTCAGAGCTTTTGGAACAACCCTACTTATTGGCCAGAGCGTCCAGTGTGAGCTTTCAACGCGAAGCGCTCTGAATTTACGAATGGACAATCTGACAGCACAGTTGCAGTCACCAACGCTCTGGATAACAAAGCAGCCTAACCAGCTCTTCTAGGGCGTGTAATGTTCAGTGAGCTGTTCACTCACTCACTCATATATTTATATATAGTAGCTGGCAAGTTAGTACAGAACGCTCGGATCAACCCTTAAAGAGATTGGTGAGGCTAAGGCTTAAGAGGGTGTGAACAATGCTGAATGGGTGTAGACAAAGAAGGGCTCTCCAATAGTAGTACTAAAACATTGAAAGACTTTTCTCAAAAGTGCGTTTACAAGTTGATCAACTTTTAAAGCATAATTACGTTCCCATTGTTTCCTCAAATGCAGTGTATGATATACCATTTTGTAGCTCTGCGTCTATTTTTATCCAATGTAAAAAAACAGATTCATATGTTGCTACATAAGACCGAATCCAGGCGGTGAGTCATATTTTTTTAGGAATGCCCATCTCTGTGGTAGGCCTACCTTTTGTAAAAAAAAAAACAAAAGACGTCCAGACAGTACCAAAAAAAGACGTCTGTCTATGCTTCCTGGGGTCTAGCCTACCATGTCGGTCCGCAGTTACATTTTATGAATGCCCATCCATATGGTAAGCCCACCGTTTGTAAAACAGGCCATTGCATTGGCTTTATTAGTCCTGATTCCTGTGACTAATCAATTTGGCTATTTAAGCTCTGAATATCAGCAACCCAACTTTATCAGAAGGAGTTATCTTGAGCAATATGTTTACACGTGGGAAATGCAGACTTTAAAAAAATATTTTTCTCTATGATCAGCTCGTAAAATATTTATGGATACAAACTTGAAACCACTGATCATGACAAAGTAGCCCACTAGATGAAACCCACTAGATGAGTAGCCTGATTGTTCATTCCATATTGTAAATTTTTACTTTGTCCTGTTTTTAGGATATGTTAGTTAACATGTCAGCTCGTGTTATATTTCATTGGGCACCATTTCAGGTTAGGCTATTTGATCGTAGAAACCTGCATGATGCAAAAAGTTTCCGTCTCATTACATTGACATACATTTTATCTCCAGCGTGTAGGCTACAGAAAAGGCCACATTCTTTCTACCATATGCTATACGATTTATGGTCATTTCTTTGACGGAATGTTGGTCTCCAACAGCACCCTGGAGAGGCGCGCTGGGAATGGACAAGATAAATCATTTGCATCCCTGCCTTTGACAAAGTGGGCAATGCTTATCATAGAACATCAACACTCACCTAAAAAGCCCATATGCCACTGGTTGAGAGAAATGAAAAGTTGTTGTTGGAGGTGCGTCTTGGTCAGTTTAACCCTGTTTAACATGTTTAACATGTTTTTTCACCATTTCACCTGCAGCAGTTAAATGGGTCAATTGAATGTGTGTGTAAAATCAGGATTGGCTGATTGTAACTGTGTGCCCCTCCCACCAATTTGAGTTGATGAAATACAGGTCTATATGTCTTTGGAAGGAGAGAGGTAGTTGGAAGCAAGGATAGAGGAGAGCGGTAGTTGGAAGCAAGGATTGAGGAGAGTATGTTTGCTAGATTGAGCTTTTTGATCTTCTAATCCTTGTTTTAGCTCTTAGCCTAATTTTTTACCTGTTGTATTGATCTAATTAATGACAATATATTAGATGTTTTTGGAGTAAAACTGTTCCTGACTTCAAGGAAACTTTTTTATGTGTACAAGGTATCCGCCAACTTTGTCACACTTTCTTTAGTCAAGAAGGCTAATTTAAAAAGCAATTTTTTTCCTAAGCGTTTTGAGTTGTCAATGTGGCGTATCTCATTGTGATATATATATATATATATATATATATATATATATATATATATATATATATATATATATATATATATATATATATATATATATACCAAATGTTGAATAGACATGCAGGGAAGAGGATTAATAGCCAACTAAATAATACATTTAAGGGTTCACGGATCGGCTCTCGGGAAACAATTCTATGTGAATGGGTCGGGTTATGGAGAAAAATCTGTCCTGATGTCGGGTTTTGGGTGGTGCTTGAAATGTGGGTGCGGTTTAAAACAAAACGGACCCATGCAGGACTCTAGACCACATGCAACACCTCTCTTCCCCCCTCCTTCCTCTCATGAAAGAAAATAGACTGGAGACCAGGAGAAACCGTCATCCATGGTTCCGGTTTTCGTAAACTGAGACTCTGGCATATGATGTTGCCACGAGCAGCATGATACTGTACATGAGTGTGATGTAAAACGTTGCAATATCAAAATACGTGCGCGTCATGCTTTTTGAAAAGTGATGGCCGCAAGGCCAAAACAGTTGACGTTTAGCCCCGCGCTTCAACACTCTTAGTCGTTTTGGAAATCGACCCAATGTTGCGGTTTACTTTGCATTGCTGGCTCTACCTTTTAAATGGCTACTGCTAAGTTGAATAAACTTTAGCCACTGCTAATCAAAAAATAATGGGTGTGCGAAGAGCAGAGGCAGAAGGACAGTGGCAAAAAATAAGTAAAGGAACCTAGGAGGAAAACCTAGAGGAGAGAAAGGGAGCTTGATCAGCACGGGTCCGGGATATGGTAGCACGTACTCCGAAGTCAGGCCATGGTTTCGAAGCTGCAGTTGGAACAGCAGCACGGGATCAGCAGCACGACAAGGTGGATTGGGGACGGGAACAACCAGGAATCATTGTGCCAGATTGTCCTTAGGCACGGTCCTAGGTGCTCAGCCTCCTGGAGGGGAGACTGGGAGAGAGCAAAATAGAGTGGATTGATTTATAGTTACTGTTTTGGCCACACAGTTGGAACATAATGACTTCCAATCAATCCTATTGTTTTTGTGCAGTGTTGGATAAAGTTGACTCAAGTTAGCGGTGACTATTTCAAATAATCCAAACCATGAATGAAAGTTTATCGTAGCGCTATAGACCCTCCCTTCAAAAAATAAAATATGTTCTTTAGCTATCTAATAAACTGATCATGGCTGGGGTCATATTTTTCCATTTAGAAAGAGGATGCCCAATGCAGATGACCCTCTTAGTGCCTTTATGGTAGTCAAACAATAGATAGATTTTGATATATAGTGCCTTCATAAAATATTCACACCCCTTGACTTTTTCCACATTTTGTGTTAGAGACTGAATTTAAAATGGATTAAATGTTGTCACTGGCCGACACACAATACCCCACAATGACAGAGGAATCATGTTTTGTTGAATTTTTACAAATGAATAAACCATTTAAAGCTGACTCAATAAACCCCTTTATGGCAAACCTAAAAATGTGCTTTAATCAGTTGCAATAATAGTATATCTTTTTTTTAACATACTTTTACCCCTTTTTCTTCCCAATTTCGTGATATCCAATTGGTATTTAGTCTTGTTCCATCGCTCCAACTCCCGTACAACTTCAGGAGAGGCGAAGGTCGAGAACCAATGCGTCCCCCGAAACATGACCTTGCCAAGCCGCACTGCTTATTGACACACTGCTCGCTTTACCCGGAAGCCAGCCGCACCAATGTGTCGGAGAAAACACTGTACAACTGGTGACCGAAGTCCACTTTCAGGCGTCCTGCCCGCCACTAGGAGTCGCTAGAGCGTGATGGGAGAAGGACATCCTGGCCGGCCAAACCTTCCCCTAACCCGGATGACGCTGGACCAATTGTTCGCCGCCTCATGGGTCTCCCGGTCACGGCCGATCGAACCCGGGGCTGTAGTGACACCTCATGCACTGCGATGCAGTGCCTTAGACTGCTGTGCCACTCGTGAGGCCCCAATAATAGTGTTTAACATGATTTTTAATGACTACCTCATCTCTGTACCCCACACAATTATCTGTAAGGTCCCTCAGTTGGGCAGTGAATTTCAAACCGATTAAACCACGAAGACCAGGGAGGTTTTTTTAATTTTTAAAGTAGACATTTGAGCATGGTGAAGTTATTTATTACACTTTGGACTGTGTATCAATACACCCAGTCACTACAAAGATACAGGCGTCCTTCCTAACTCGGTTGCCGGAGAGGAAGGAAACAGCTCAGGGATTTTACCACAAGGCCAATAGCAACTTTAAAACAGTTAGAGTTTAATGGCTGTGATAGGAGAACTGAGGATGGATCAACAACATTGTAGTTACTCCACAATACTAACCTAATTGACAGAGTGAAAAGGAAGTCTGTACAGAATAAAAATATTCCAAAACATGCATCCTGTTTGCAAAGAAGGTACTAAAGTAAAACTGCAAAAATGTGCCAAAGCAATTCACTTTTTGTTGTGAATCGAAACTATTATGTTTGGGGAAAATCCAAGACATTACTGAGGAACACTCCATATTTCCAAGTGTAGTCATGGCAGCATCATGTTATGTGTTTGCTTGTAATCTTTAAGGACTGTGGTGTTTTTCAGGATAAAACTGAATGGAACAAAGCACAGGCAAAATCCTAGAGGAAAGCCTGGTTGTCTGCTTTCCAACAGACACTGGGAGATGAATTCATCTTTCATCATGACAATAACCTGAAACATAAGGCCAAATCTACGCTGGAGTTACTTATCAAGACACTGAATGTAGGGCTGGGCGATATATCGAATTAGAGTGTATATTTTTGCACGATATTCCAAATGCCTCTATTGCAGAATACATTTTTCGTTTTTATGAGCGTTTATTATATGTCCGCTTGTTCTCATGTCTTTTTGGTCTCGTTCGCTCCTTCTGTGCTGGGCACCCTCCCATTTACACCAGAGATATGTATATAATGACAAGAAGCCCATGTCTCCGCCCTAACAATGGGAGTCGTTGTCCGAAAGGCAAGAAAGCAGGTGACCAGCTTAGTTTCAAAATAAGCGCATATAAATAGATTGGGCTTATTTTGAACAGATTTTGGTGAGAGTGAAACCTCTGGCTCCTCCTCCCAAGCTCTCCCCCTACCACTCACAAATCAAATCAAATCAAGTGTATTTTATATAGCCCTTCGTACATCAGCTAATATCTCGAAGTGCTGTACAAAAACCCAGCCTAAAACCCCAAACAGCAAGCAATGCAGATGTAGAAGCACGGTGGCTAGGAAAAACTCCCTAGAAAGGCCAAAACCTAGGAAGAAACCTAGAGAGGAACCAGGCTATGAGGGGTGGCCAGTCCTCTTCTGGCTGTGCCGGGTGGAGATTATAACAGAACATGGCCAAGATGTTCAAAATGTTCATAAATGACCAGCATGGTCAAATAATAATCAGGAATAAATGTCAGTTGGCTTTTCATAGCCGATCATTAAGAGTTGAAAACAGCAGGTCTGGGACAGGTAGGGGTTCCATAACCGCAGACAGAACAGTTGAAACTGGAACAGCAGCAAGGCCAGGTGGACTGGGGACAGGACTGGGGACAGCAAGGAGTCATCATGCCCGGTAGTCCTGACGTATGGTCCTAGGGCTCAGGTCCTCCGAGAGAGAGAAAGAAGGAGAGAATTAGAGAGAGCATACTTAAATTCACACAGGACACTGGATAAGACAGGAGAAGTACTCCAGATATAACCAACTGACCCTAGCCTCCCGACACATAAACTACTGCAGCATAAATACTGGAGGCTGAGACAGGAGGGGTCAGGAGACACTGTGGCCCCATCCGATGATACCCCCGGACAGGGCCTAACAGGAAGGATATAACCCCACCCACTTTGCCAAAGCACAGCCCCCGCACCACTAGAGGGATATCTTCAACCACCAACTTACAATCCTGAGACAAGGCCGATTATAGCCCACAAAGATCTCCACCACAGCACAAACCAACAACAAAGATGAGCGATCACGGGGAGGCGCTAGTGCGCACCACATGGAGTAGACGCTTCTCCAACTAACTCCTCTTCACCCTTGCTTAAATTTGATTTAAATTCTATTTTTACACGAGGGGCCAAGGGGAAACTAATTCATCCAAAAACAACCGGAAAGAAACACGGCAAGTCTCCACCACAGCACGAGGAGGCTTGCGTTAGCCTGGCCGTAATGGCTAGCATGGCTAACCCTGACTCGGAGCCCTCACCGACTATTATACACTGCTCAAAAAAATAAAGGGAACACTTAAACAACACAATGTAACTCTAAGTCAATCACACTTCTGTGAAATCAAACTGTCCACTTAGGAAGAAACACTGATTGACAATAAATTTCACATGCTGTTGTGCAAATGGAATAGACAACAGGTTGAAATTATAGGGAATTAGCAAGACACCCCCAATTAAGGAGTGGTTCTGCAGGTGGTGACCACACACCACTTCTCAGTTCCTATGCTTCCTGGCTGATGTTTTGGTCACTTTTGAATGCTGGCGGTGCTTTCACTCTAGCGGTAGCATGAGACGGAGTCTACAACCCACACAAGTGGTTCAGGTAGTGCAGCTCATCCAGGATGGCACATCAATGCGAGCTATGGCAAGAAGGTTTGCTGTGTCTGTCAGCGTAGTGTCCAGAGCATGGAGGCGCTACCAGGAGACAGGCCAGTACATCAGGAGACGTGGAGGAGGCCGTAGGAGGGCAACATCCCAGCAGCAGGACCGCTACCTCCGCCTTTGTGCAAGGAGGAGCACTGCCAGAGCCCTGCAAAATGACCTCCAGTAGACCACATGTGCATGTGTCTGCTCAAACGGTCAGAAACAGACTCCATGAGGGTGGTATGAGGGCCCGACGTCCACAGGTGGGGGTTGTGCTTACAGCCCAACACCGTGCAGGACGTTTGGCATTTGCCAGAGAACACCAAGATTGGCAAATTCGCCACTGGCGCCCTGTGCTCTTCACAGATGAAAGCAGGTTCACACTGAGCACATGTGACAGAGTCTGGAGACGCCGTGAAGAACGTTCTGCTGCCTGCAACATCCTCCAGCATGACCGGTGGGGGGTGGCATTTCTTTGGGGGGCCGCACAGCCCTCCATGTGCTCGCCAGAGGTATAGGGTACCGAGATGAGATCCTCAGACCCCTTGTGAGACCATATGCTGGTGCGGTTGGCCCTGGGTTCCTCCTAATGCAAGACAATGCTAGACCTCATGTGGCTGGAGTGTGTCAGCAGTTCCTGCAAGAGGAAGGCATTGACGCTATGGACTGGCCCGCCCATTCCCCAGACCTGAATCCAATTGAGCACATTTGGGACATCATGTCTCGCTCCATCCACCAACGCCACTTTGCACCACAGACTGTCCAGGAGTTGGCGGATGCTTTAGACCAGGTTTGGGAGGAGATCCCTCAGGAGACCATCCGCCACCTCATCAGGAGCATGCCCAGGCGTTGTAGGGAGGTCCTACAGGCACGTGGAGGCGACACACACTACTGAGCCTCATTTTGACTTGTTTTAAGGACATTAAATCAAAGTTGGATCAGCCTGTAGTGTGGTTTTCCACTTTAATTTTGAGTGTGACTCCAAATCCAGACCTCCATGGGTTGATAAATTTGATTTCCATTGATAATTTTTGTGATTTTATTGTCAGCACATTCAACTATGTAAAGAAAAAAGTATTTAATAAGAATATTTCATTCATTCAGATCTAGGATGTGTTATTTTAGTGTTCCCTTAATTTTTTTGAGCAGTGTATTAGCAGCTATCAAGAAAATGGAAGAGGACATGAACGCTCGGTTTAATCATCTCGACTCATCCATACAATCAGTGCAAGCCTCCCTGGCTGAACATACAACCCGCATTATTGATCTGAAAGAAAACACAGGTGACCACGAGACACGAATCACCACCCTCGAGGGACAGTATGAAAAGCTACTAACAGCAAACAAAGCTATGAAACTCAAGCTAATTGACCTAGAGGGACGTTCAAGGCGTTCGAATATCAAAATCACAAGCTTGGAAGAAAAAATTAAGAAGGGCAGACTAACACAGTTCGTGGCAGAATTTATACCAAAACTGTTAGGGATTGACAATTTCCCCCAAGGCCTAAAAGTGGACTGAGCGCACCACATCGATGTGCGCTACACGGCCTCACGTCATGATTGCCAAAATACACCACGACCCCGAAAAGGACAAGATTCTGCGCCTGTCCCGCCAGCAATTCCCCGTCCTTCAACGGAGCTCAGGTTAACATATACCCAGACTACACTGCTGAGGTAACCAAGCAGCGCCAGGAGTTTGATGGAGCTAGGAAGAAACTCAGAGATGCGGGAATCAGACACGGTCTCCTCTTCCCTGCTTGGCTGATTCTTACCCATGGTACGGTAGAGAAGGTGTTTGAAAAACCACAGAATGCCTAGTCTTTCATTGACAGGATTACTACTATAGCCACCAACTCCTAGGACCGATAGGGCTGTCCCGAGTAGCTGTTCACTGTGATGCGTAGGACGGATTATCCCACCATTTTCAGATATGACAGCGCTGTCATAGTCCTACCGGTGGGTAAAACTGCACCTGACCGATTTCCCTGTTCCACTAGGGACATGTTGACTACATTGTTTGGCTCAATTCAGTTATTTTATAAGAGCAATTGTTATTGACATAAGGGTGAGGGGGCCCAGTCGGTCCACCTGAAGGTACGCTAAATTAGTTTAATTATAAATTGGTTAGCAAGCCTATGCCTCCCTGTAGTGTCCAGCAGTTCCACATTGTTTATGGCGGAATTTATATTCCACTTCGTTTGTGTTTTTCATTTGTCCTTTGCTCTTTACGTGTTGCTCCAACACTTATGCTACAATTGTAATGTATTTGAGGAGCAAATAATAATTTCTTATGGCTATTGATATCTCTACTACTTCGCCACAGTGTGGCGACACTAGCCTTTCATGGAATGTACGAGGTTTGAGAACGAATTTGAAAATAGTTTTTTTCCCCATTTGAAATCTTTATCTAGAGATGTTTCTATAAGAAACTCAAATAAAGCATAATGAGCAATGGAGATTAAAATGTAGTTGGGTATCACAGATTTATCAATCAACTTTTTCATCCAAGGCTAGAGGTGTAGCCATATTATTTCGAAAAACTGTCTCCTTCAAACAAATTTCAACTAGAAGCGCTTTATTATAGTAATAGGCCATATTCTATCACGACATGTAACATTTTAAAATCTTTATGCACCGAACTTTAATGACCCAGGGTTCTTTCGGAATGTCTTCAATCGCTTACCAGATTTAGCAACCACACGTTTCATTATAGGCGGAGATTTTAACTGCATTTTGGATCCTTATATGGATAGGCTTCCTACTTGCCCTACCACTTCAAAGAATTCCACTACTGTCTTGAATTATTTAATTGGCGACTCCAGGTTGCTGGCCTTCTAGGCAGAGTCGTGAAGAAAAAGCCATATCTCAGACTGGCCAATAAAAATAAAAGATTAAGATGGCCAAACGAACACAGACACTGGACAGAGGAACTCTGCCTAGAAGGCCAGCATCCCGGAGTCGCCTCTTCACTGTTGACGTTGAGACTTGTGTTTTGCGGGTACTTTTTAATGAAGCTGCCAGTTGAGGACTTGTGAGGCGTCTGTTTCTCAAACTAGACACTCTAATGTACTTCTCCTCTTGCTCAGTTGTGCACCGGGGCCTCCCACTCCTCTTTCTATTCTAGTTTGCGCTGTTCTGTGAAGGGAGTTCAGTTTGAAGATCTTCAGTTTCTTGGCAATTTCTCACATGGAATAGCCTTAATTTCTCAGAACAAGAATAGACCGAGTTTCAGAAGAAAGTCTTTGTTTCTGGACATTTTGAGTCTGTAATCGAATCCACAAATGCTGCCGCTCCAGATACTCAACTAGTCTAAAGAATGCCAGTTTTATTGCTTCTTTAATCAGGACAACAGTTTTCAGCTGTGCTAACATAATTGCAAAATGGTTTTCTAATGATAAATTAGCCTTTTAAAATGATTAACTTGGATTAGCTAACACAACGTGCCATTGGAACACAGGGGTGATGGTTGCTGATAATGGGCCTCTGTACACCTATGTACAATAGAAAATCAGCAGTTTCCAGCTACAATAGTAATTTACAACATTAAAAATTTCTATACTGTATTTCTGATCGATTTGATGTTATTTTAATGGACAAAATATATATATTTTTTAATTAAAAAGCAAGGACATTTCTGAGTGACCCCAAACTTTGGAACGGGAGTGTATATATTTTTGTCTTTGTTAGAACAGACTCTGGCACACTTATTTAATGTTTACACTTTTTTTTAACCATTTATAACAGTGTAATCTAACAGCAACCGTTCGGCGAACATAATACTCAAGAAACGCTTGCTTGTATACCCTCCTTTTTCTTGATCTCCAGTATTTTACTTAGTTTCCACAACAGTCTTCCACAGATCTGACTTCCCCATTCCCTCCTGAGCAACCAGTAAACATACACCCGCTTCGAGTTTCTTATTCACGTCCTCCACATCCATTTTGCTGTCACTTGTTAAAGCATGTGTTTGACGTTTGTGATAACCAATTTATCGATGTGATTATGACAGGATAGGACAGGACCTGTTGGTCACATGCATGCGATGCTTCCATGTTTCACGTAAAGAGCCGAGGGTTGCGGGAATAGGAATTTCTGCTATTTGGAATTTATGTTGCAGCTTCAGCATGGACAGCACAATAAACACTTGCAGTGGTGCCTTTTTTGCTGCAGTAGGGAGGAGAGCAAGACAATTCATTATTTAAACAAACAGTGTGCTTCAAGCATCAGACAAGCTCAGTGCATATGTAGTTGATTTTATTCAAACACATACTGTGTGTGTCTATATATGGAAAAATATGTTTAAATATTTCGACCAATCAATTGGTCGAAAGAACAGAACGACTCTCGGTTGACCTAAGATTTTTGTTGTTGGGGACAGCCCTAATGTACAAACATGATACAAATCAGACATTTGCAGGAGACGGGCTACGCAACCATTTTGAAAATAGTGTCTCAGAATGAACACAGTGGATAGCGGAAGAATTTGCCTTGTCTACCTGGTGTTCATTGCAAACTGAATGAAATTTAACAAACTTTTCTGTCCGCTGCTTTTAATTTCCCTCAGCAATACTTTGTCCTGCTCATCATCACCGATGGGGAGATCACGGACATGGACCAGACCCGGGACGCTATCGTCAAGGCCTCACGCCTGCCCATGTCCATCATCATCATCGGGGTGGGCGAAGCCAACTTCAAGGCAATGGAGCTGCTAGATGGAGACGAAGGCATACTCAAGTCCCTGAGTGGCGAACCCGTGGCCAGGGACATTGTACAGTTTGTGCCCTTCAGGCAGTTTGGCAATGTATGTTTCTTTTAGTCTGTGGTTGTGTTATTGTGCAGTGTGTTGTCAGTACCACTGAGAAGATTCTCGATGGAACATCACTTTAAGTCTGTAATAGTATCAGTGGGTAGTGAAGCACCATTCCATACCACTTTGGTAAAATATTGACAGATTTGACATACTTTTCTATCTTGAGTTTGTTTTGTTGCCCCGCTGTTGGCACTCTTCCCATCACACTGTTATTCTGTCCTCTGCAGGAACCTAAGGAAGCCCTCGCCCAGAGCGTCTTGGCTGAAGTGCCAAATCAACTCGTGTCCTACTTCAAGATGCTGAAACTAGATCCAGTCAATGTTGCTGCCCTCAAGGCTTAGTGGAGCAAGCAGAACTGCAGCGCTTCCCCCTCCTAGCCACACGAGGGCGCCAACACACCACACAGGGAAATGAGTAGGCCCACTATCAGAAGTGTAAATCACATCCTGGAATTCCTGTGTCAATAATCATTGTGCCTTTTTGATACCAATTATGACCACATGTAACTGTATTTTCTATTTTATTTTCTACAATCATAGATATTTCTTATTATTTTCTGCTTCAGATATTCTTCTTTCATTCCTCTGAGTCTGGAATTAACAAGGAGTTCAACAAGGGTGATGATCCAAAATTGGGGAAAAGGAGGGCTTTAATGCATTTCATGAAATGCACCTTCAAAACATTTGATGGAATAAAGTAGGCTACTCGCGCAACAAGAAAGGTTTAACTGGTGCTGTGTGTGTGTGTGTAATATATGCACTACCATTCAAAAGTTTGGGGTCACTTAGAAATGTCCTTGTTTTTGAAAGAAAGGCACATTTTTTGTCCATTTAAACTAACATCAAACTGATCAGAAATACAGTGTAGACATTGTTAATGTTGTAAATGACTATTGTAGCTGGAAACGCCTGATTTTTAATGGAATATCTACATAGGCGTACAGAGGCCCATGATCAGCAACCATCACTCCATTGTTCCAATGGCACGTTGTGATCGCTAATCCAAGTTTATCAGATTAAAAGGCTAATTGATCATTAGGAAACCCTTTTGCAATTATGTTAGCACAGCTGCAAACTCCGCTACCAGATGCCTCACAAGTCCTCAACTGGCAGCTTAATTAAATAGTACCCGCAAAACACCAGTCTCAACGTCAACAGTGAAGCCTTCTAGGCAGAGTTCATCTGTCCAGTGTCTGTGTTCTTTTGCCCATTTTAATCTTTTCTTTTTATTGGCCAGTCTGAGGTATGGCTTTTTCTTTGCAACTCTGCCTAGAAGGCCAGCATCCCGGAGTCGCCTCTTCACTGTTGACGATGAGATTGGTGTTTTGCGGGTACTATTTAATTAAGCTGCCAGTTGAGGACTTGTGAGGCGTCTGTTTCAAGTCCGTTAAGATCAAGTTCTTACAATGACTGCCTACCCCGGCCAAACCCGGACGTCGCTGTGCCAATTGTGCGCTGCCCAATCACGGACGGTTGTGATACAGCCTGGAATCGAACCAGGGTCTGTAGTGACGCCTCTAGCACTGAGAAGCAGTGCCTTAGACCGCTGCGCCTCTTGGTAGCTATCTTATGTGCCTTTTACTAAGGACTGGCTTCCATCTGGCAACTCTACCATAAAGGCCTGATTGGTGGAATGCTGCCGAGATCGTTGTCCTTCTGGAAAGTTCTCCCATCTCCATAGAGGAATTCTAGAGCTCTGTCAGAGTGACCATTGGTCACCTCCCTGGTCAAGGCCCTTTTCCCCCGATTGCTCAGTTTGGCCAGGCGGGCAGCTCTGGGACGAGTCTTGGTGGTTCCAAACTTCTTCCATTTAAGAATGATGGAGGCCACTGGTCTTGGGCAGACATTTTTTGGTATCCTTCCCCAGATCTGTGCCTCGACACAATCCTGTCTCTGAGCTCTATGGACAATTCCTTTAACCTCATGGCTTGGTTTTTGCTCTGACATGCACTGTCAACTGTGGGACCTCATATAGACAGGTGTGTGCCTTTCCAAATCAATTGATTTGACTCAAATCAAATTGTAGAAACATCTCAAGGATGATCAATGGAAACTGGTTGCACCTGAGCTCAATTTCAAGTCTCATCGCAAAGGGTCTGAATACTTATGTTTTATTTTTTTAAACATAAAAATAAATACTTATGTTTTATTTTTTATAAATGTGCAAAAATATCTAAACCTGTTCGCTTTGTTATTATGGGATATTGTGTGTAAATTGATGAAGGAAAACATCTATTTAATCTATACTGAAGTGTCATACCTACAAAAATGACTGTCCCCAGTTATGTTTACATGTTGGCGTTTGTGACGTATCCACTTTCCAAGCATATTAACTGCAAGGTGGTGTATAACATCAGCTCTCATACAGTGCATTCAGGAAAGTAGTCAGGCCCCTTGTTCTAAGTTGTGGAAACAGTCAAGGAGTCTGAATAGTTTCTGAATGCAGAGAGCTGAGCTTATACACCACCTTGCAGTTAATATGCTTGGAAAGTGGACGTGTCACAAATGCCAAAATGTTAACCTAACTGGGGACACAGTCATTTTTGTAGGTTTGAAAGAATAGCTAGCAAAATAATACAGGTAACTAACTCGAAATCAATCTAGCCAGCTAACTAACTTTGCTAACTGAAACAAAACTGACGATGAAGTGAACGTTTTGGATGTATCCACTTTACAATGGTGTTCTCATGCTTGAGTTAGAATATCATAGAATGCTAAATCATTTTCATACATCTGCTGCAATAGAATGTATGCCATGGATTATACCAAAGATGAATGAGAATTGCCTTAAGAGTAGCACTGTAGAACTTTTCATGGAATGTGTACTACTCCCATTAAAAAACATATCATTATCAGGAATTGCTATTGGTCCAGATGTTGTTAGATACTTTCACCCATTCTATTGTCTTACTTTATAGAGTTGTTCCACATGAATTAAAGAAAGTGGCTATGTTTGAGCGTGCCCCATTTGATTAGAACAGAACTTGCACGCATATTTACTAGGGGTGAAACGGTTCACAAAACTCACGGTTCGGTACGTTTTCAATATATCGACAAAATAAATGCCTGAGAAATATGTCATTTGTATTTAGATTTTCCATTTGTTGTGATGGTGAACATGGGTAGCTTGAATTCCCAGGAGCATATGGAAACAAAGGGACATCAAAAGACAGCAGTGCCTGCCTTATAATGTGAAATAAGATCGTAATTTAAAACAGAACTTCAACAAGAGCAGCATATATCAAATAACATTTTTATCAGATTTTCAAGTTTTTCTTTTAAGAAGATTAGTTTATCCACGTTTAGACCCCTCGCTTTTTTTCAATTTTTACTAACGACATGCCACTGACTGAGTAAAGCCAGAGTGTCTATGAATGCGGATGACTCAACACTATACACGTCAGCTACTACAGTGACTGAAATGACTGCAACACTCAACAAAGAGCTGCAGTTAGTTTGAGTTGGATGCACAGAATAAGTTAGCCCTAAATATTTCTAAAACTTAAAGCATTGTATTTGGAACAAAACACTCACTAAACCCTAAATCTTGTAATAAATAATGTGGAAATTGAGCACGTTGAGATGACTAAACTGCTTGGACTAACCCTAGATTGTCTAAGATGGGGAGAAGTCTGTCTATAATAAAGCGATGCTCTGCCTTGTTAACAACTCTATCAACAAGGCAGGTCCTACAGGCCCTAGTTTTGTAGCACCTTGACTACTGTTCAGTCGTGTGGTAAGGTTCCACAAAAAAGGACTTAGGAAAATTGCAATTGGCTCAGAACAGGGCAGCATGGATGTACACGGAGAGCTAATATTAATAATATGCATGTCAATCTCTCCTGGCTGAAAGTGGAGGAGAGATTGACTTCATCACTACTTTTATTAATGAGAGGTATTGACATGTTGAATGCACGGAGCTGTCTGTCTGAACTACTAGCACAAAACTCGAGCAGCCAAGCATACCCCACAAGACATGCCACGAGGTCTCTTCACAGTTTCCAAGTCCAGAACAGACTATGGGAGGCACACAGTACTACATAGAGCCATGACTACTTGGAACTCTATTCCACATCTATTAACTGATGCAAGCAGTAAAATTTGATTTAAAAAACAGATATAACAACTTATGGAACAGCAGGGACTGTGAACACAAACATTGGCACAGACACGAGATAACATACGCTCTATACAGGTACATGGATTTAGTACTGTAGATATGTGGTATGTTGTGAAATCTGAATGTATTGTAATGTTTTAAAAATTGTATAAACTGCCTTAATTTTGTTGGACCCCAGGAAGAGTGGCAGCTGATGGGGATCCATTACAAATACAAATCTGCAGTGAGCACAGATTGACTTGCTGTGACAATGTCAGCAGCTGTGGAGAATACTTTTGCTAGGGACAGAGGTCCCAGGTACAGCCAGGGCAACATGAGGGTATATTAACTCTTTGGTCTTCCACCATGTAAGTGGATCAGCATCCAGGGGAATTACAGTCCACTTCCCTGTATGAGGACACCTCTATGACCTTGACCTTTGACTTGGTTCCTGTCAAGAGAATTATGTTCTCGATGTTCATAAACTGAACTTCGATTAACTACTCAGTCTGCTAATCAGGATTTGTAAGATACTGATTGAAATGAAACAGATGGAGGCCCAGCTAAAATAGTCAATAAGGTATATTCAAGAGAGCGCTGGTTAGTTGTACAAAACCATTCATTTTATACCAGCTCCTTACGCACATACTCTTGCAATCAAACAGAATTTATACGCACATACACTGTCCTGCTACCCAGCCGACAAAGATTAGGGGAGTCCGTGAGAATCACTCCCCGTCCTCCCTCACGATAGGAAGACCCTGGGAAGTACTCTGGCCCCCAGCCAAGGTCGGCACCGAATCTTGCTCAGTCTGTTTTTAAGATACTATAATAGACATATTGTACCGATATATTGTTATACCCTAATTCTGACTAAAAACTACACTCACAGATATATAATTCTACTGACTAAAACCACACCCATCATTAATTAATTATGATTCTAATCAATTTCATACAATTATATGGTTTCAGGGTGGAGTATTCTAATCATTAATTTAAACCTATAAATTCCATCAACAGTTCCCTGTGTAACCGATGTGAAATGGCTAGCTAGTTAGTGGTGGTAAGCACTAATAGCGTTTCAATCGGTGACATCACTCGCTTTGAGACCTTGAAGTAGTGGTTCCCCTTGCTCTGCAAGGGCCGCGGCTTTTGTGGAGTGATGGGTAACGATGCTTCGTGGGTGACTGTTGTTGATGTGTGCAGAGGGTCCCTGGTTCGCGCCCGGTTCGGGGCGAGGGGACGGACGTAAAGTTAAACTGTTACACAGCTACACTCCCAATCCAACCTGACAGAGCTTGAGAAGATCTGCACAGAAGAATGGGAGAAACTCCCCAAATACAGGTGTGCCAAGCTTGTAGGGTCATACCCAAGGAGTCTCATATGTAATCGCTGCCGAAGATGCTTCAACAAAGTGCTGAGTAAAGGGTCTAAATACTTATGTAAATGTAATATTTCAGTTTATTTGTAATACATTTGCAAAAATTTCTAAAAGCCTGTTTTTGCTTTGTCGTTATGGGGTATTGTGTGTAGTTTGAGGGGGGGGGGGAACAATTTAATACATTTTTGATTAAGGCTGTAGACAGTGATGTACCCATTAGATTAGAAAAAAGCACTTACTGACTTGTAATTCCACAGTAGCTCAATCACCCAAATCAGTGCTGCTATGAATATGTGTCACGTTCGTCGTTTGGAGGAAGAGAGGAGGACAAAGGCGCAGCGTGATAGTAATACATTCTTCTATTTATTTACCGAAACGAAGAACACTTGACAAACTATACAAAAAACAACAAAACGAACGTGAAGCTATATACGAAAAGTGCAGACACAGGCAACTTACACATAGACAATAACCCACGAAATACCCAACGGAATATGGCTGCCTAAATATGGTTCCCAATCAGAGACAACGATAAACAGCTGCCTCTAATTGAGAACTAATCTAGGCAACCATAGTCATACAAACACCTAGACTAGTAAACAAAGAAGGGGAGGGTCCGGGTGGGCCTTCTTACGGCGGCGGCTCGGGTGTGGGACGTGGACCCCACTCCACCATAGTCATTACCCGCTTTGGTGGCGCCTCTGGAGCGGGGACCCTCGCAGCGGGACTGAAGACCATCGTAGAGAGCGCCACTGGACAGAGGGGCAGCTCCGGACTGAGGGGAAGCTCCGGACTGAGGGGCAGCTCCGGACTGAGGGGCAGCTCCGGACTGAAGGACAGCTCCGAACTGAGGGGTAGCTCAGGACTGAGGGGTAGCTCAGGACTGAGGGGTAGCTCAGGACTGAGGGGTAGCTCAGGACTGAGGGGTAGCTCAGGACTGAGGGGCAGCTCAGGACTGAGGGGCAGCTCCGGACTGAAAGGCAGCTCCAGACTGGCGGGCGGCTCTGGCGGCTCCTGACTGGCGGGCGGCTCTGGCGGCTCCTGACTGGCGGGCGGCTCTGGCGGCTCCTGACTGGCGGGCGGCTCTGGCGGCTCCTGACTGACGGACGGCTCTGGCGGCTCCTGATTGGCGGGCGGCTCCTGACTGGCGGGCGGCTCTGGCGGCTCAGGACAGACGGGCGGCTCTGGCGGCTCAGGACAGACGGGCGGCTCTGGCGGCTCAGGACAGACGGGCGGCTCTGGCGGCTCAGGACAGACGGGCGGCTCTAGCGGCGCTGGACAGACGGCGCTGGACAGACGGGCGGCTCGGACGCCGCTGGACAAACGGGCGGCTCAGACGGCGCTGGACAGACGGGCAGCTCAGGCGGCGCTGTACAGACGGGAGCAGGAACAGGGCATACTGGACCCTGGAGGCGCACAGTAGGCCTGGTGCGATGTGCCGGAACTGGTGGAACCGGGCTGAGGACATGCACCTCAGGGCGAGTGCGGGGAGGAGAAACAGGGCGTACAGGGCTCTGGAGACGCACAGGAAGCCTGGTGCGTGATGTTGGCATTGGTGGTACTGGGCTGGGGACACGCACCTCAAGGCGAGTGCCAGGTGCTGGAACTGGAGGCCTGGTTCGTGGCACCGGCACCGGAGGACTGGTGCGAGGGGCTACCACAGGAGAGCTGGTGCGTGGGCCAGACATTTTCCATATTTTCCATATTCCATTCCAATACTTATTTCTCTCATTTTGTCAATTTTTATACATCCCCGTTAGTGAGTATTTGACCTTTACAAAAATAATCCATCCACCTTACAAGTGTGGCATACTAAGAAGCCAATTAAACAGCATAATCATTACACAGGTGCACTTTGTGCTTGGGACAATAAAAGGCCACTCAAGTGTGCAGTTGTCGTCACACAACACAATGCTACAGATGTCTCAAGTTTTGATGGAGCTTGCAATTGGCATGCTGACTGCAGGAATGTCCACCAGAGTTATTGCCAGAGAATTACGGGATTGTCTGAAGAGGGGAAGTGGGGGTGCTCAGGAGTATTTCTGTCTGTAATAAAGCCCTTTTGTGGGGAAAAACCTATTCTGATTGGCTGGGCCAGTAGGTGGACCTGGCTCCCAAGTGGGTGGGCCTACCCCTGCCCAGTCATGTGAAATTCATAGCGTAGGACCTAATGCATTTATTTAAATTGACTGATTTCCTTTAATGAACTGTAACTCATTAAAATATTTGAAATTGCTGCATGTTGCGTTTATATTTTTGTTGAGTATATTTATGAACTCAAGCCTTGAGGCGAAGGAAGCTGTATCTCCAGTCATAACTTTAAAAAAAAATGTTTTTATGTGTTTACACCAGTTGTTCTAATATGAGCAACTTAATTTATTCTAAAAACATTATTTGGAATCCAGTTGACATGGACAGACCCTCAAGGTTTACACAGGCAGGCAGCCCAATTCGGTACCTTTTTTTTATTACTATTTGGTCTTTTGATCAGATCAGCTCTTGTGTCAATAATTGAGCAAGAGATCAGAATTGTGCTGCCTGTGTAAACGTAGCCTATGTGTTCTGTCTGATTGTGACTAACCAGGCTGGGCAACTCCTACCTCACATTCCTCAAACATCAGGAACTTCCCCTTTAGAAAAAATACACCGTTATAGTCCCTCATTGAATCAACACCTATGTGGATAGGAGATTTTGTTCGAGGTTCAGTTGACAGCATGTGAGCTACTGGTCTCCACACTGAAACAGATCAGAGCTGTACGATGATATCTATTGGATACAGTTACATACTCAAACAGAAACATGTCTATCACTGTCAACCTGAAGAGGATCACCAATTTACCTGGGACGTATGATCGAAAAGTGGAGTTATCCTTTAGAGGTACATACGTGCAGTTATTTTGAGCTTTCAGGGATTCATCTTTCATGAATATGTTTGATGTGATTGTTTGCCATGAATGCAACTTATCCTCTGAACATTTATTGTATTTGATTGACATGAAAGTAAATGTTTGCTTTACCTGGATATGAAACCTGAGGTTTAACTAGATGAAAGAGGATAGTTTCATATTGGGTGGTGGTGTACATTTAGTAATCTTGTAGATCCACAAGTGTATTACAGTTGTTCTTGAATTCTGGTGACATTTGAAGCCATAAAGTGTTTGTTTATAATTACATTGTTAACAATGGAGTGAATGCAACTTATCCACAAGCTTTTGGGTTCTGATCAAGTTAGACAGTTGAACTAAGTTATATTGTTTAAGAATCAATGGCTATATACAGTTGAAGTCGGAAGTTTACAAAAAACTCGTTTTTAAACCACTCCACAAATTTCTTGTTAACAAACTGTCATTTTGTCAAGTCGGTTAGGACATCTACTTTGTGCATGACACAAGTAATTGTTCCAACAATTGTTTATAGACAGATTTCACTTATAACTCACTGTATCACATTTCCAGTTAGTCAGAAGTTTACATACACTAAGTTGACTGCCTTTAAACAGCTTGGAAAATTACAGAACATGATGTCATGACTTAAGAAGCTTCTGACAGGCTAATTGACATCATTTGAGTCAATTGGAGGTGTACCCATGGATGTATTTCAAGGCCTACCTTCAAACTTGGTGCCTCTTTGCTTGACATCATGGGAATATCAAAAGAAATCAGCCTAGACCTCAGAAAAAAATTGTAGAGCTCCACAAGTCTGGTTCATCCTTGGGAGCAATTTACAAATGCTTGAAGGTACCACGTTCATCTGTACAAACACTAGTACACAAGTATAAACACCATGGGACCACACAGCCGCCATACCGCTCAGGAAGGAGACACGTTCTGTCTCCTAGAGATGAACGTGCTTTGGTGCGAAAAGTGCAAATCATTCCCAGAACAACAGCAAAGGACCTTATGAAGATGCTGGAGGAAACGGGTAGAAAAGTATATATCCATAGTAAAACGAGTCCTATATCGACACAACCTGAAAGGCCGCTCAGCAAGGAAGAAGCCACTGCTCCAAAACCGCCATAAAAAGCCAGACTACGGTTTGCAACTGCACAAAGATCGTACTATTTGGATAAATGTCCTCTAGTCTGATGAAACAAAAACACATCATTGTGTTTGGAGGAAAAAGGGGGAGGCTTGCCAGCTGTAGAACACCTTCCCAACCGTGAAGCACGGGGGTGGCAGCATCATGTTGTAGGGGTGCTTTGCTGCAGGAGGGACTGGTGCACTTCACAAAATAGATGGCATCATGGGGGAGGAAAAGTATGTGGATATATTGAAGCAACATCTCAAGACATCAGTCAGGAAGTTAAAGCTTGGTTGCAAATGGGTCTTCCAAATGGACAATGACCCCAAGCATACTTCCAAAGTTGTGGCAAAATGGTTTAAGGACAACAAAGTCAAGATATTGGAGTGGCCATCACAGAGCCCTGACCTCAATCCTATAGAACAGGGGTGTCAAACTCATTCCACGGAGGGCCTAGTGTCTGCAGGTTTTTGGTTTTTCCTTTCAATAAAGCCCTAGACAACCAGGTGTGGGAAGTTCCTAACTAATTAGTGATGTTAATTCATCAATCAAGTATAAGGGAGGAGCGAAAACCCGCAGACACTCGGCCCCCCGTGGAATGAGTTTGACACCTGTGCTATAGAAGATTAGACTCAGTTACACCAGCTCTGTCAGGAGGAATGGGACAAAATTCTCCCAACTTATTGTGGGAAGCTTGTGGAAGGCTAACCAAAACGTTTGACCCAAGTTAAACAATTTAAAGGGAATGCTACCAAATACTAATTGAGTGTATGTAAACTTCTGACCCACTGGGAATGTGATGAAAGAATAAAAAAGGAAAGAAATAATGATCGCTACTATTATTCTGACATTTCACATTCTTAAAATAAAATGGTGATCTTAACTGACCTAGACAGGGGATTATTTACTAGGATGAAATGTCAGGAATTGTGAAAAACTTAGTTTAAATGTATTTGCCTAAGGTGTATGTAAACTTTTGACTTCAACTGTATCATTCATTTAAAACTCAGAACATTTATGTAGATAGCAGATTGCCCCTTTAAATGACGATCAAACCTAAGGTCATTAACCACTTAAAAATAATTTAATAGAGTGATATGATTAAGAATTTTGCTCACAATGTAATTTCCCTTCATTTAAATTGAGTTATACCAATGGCAATCAATTAAGACATCAAATGATCAATGCGATTAGCTAATAATCCTCTTTAATATAGACACCTCCCCCGATAACAGTTTGCCACTCAAGGTCCTTGTATATCTTTGTAATAGGTGATTTTCAAGGCGATAACACCAACAACAAAATTAAGGGATGATTTATATTTTTTAAACAAAGGTATTTTTAATAGGATTTTGTTTTTATTGATCTGTACAATACTTACTTTCTTGCATTCAAAATGATAGATATACTATAAATTCCCTAATGTCAGTACAACTGTACTGGATTACTACTGGGATGAGCCAAGTACCTTAAGTAAATCATAATGTTTTGTAGTTTCAAGGACCTTCATTATGTTGTATCAATGGTAAACAGTTAAATATAAACAAAAACATGTATGATGTGTAACTATTTGCCATTTTAAAGTGTGTTTCATGGTTGCAAAGGAGGGGGACGCAAATGCCACTGCAATTCAAGAACTACCCATTCAATTACTTACAAGAAAACAGTGTCTTATTAAAACTACGGTGGTTAATATACTTATTTTCGAGTTTTTCCAGTGTAATTATGTCTACTGTTTGTTTTCTGTCCTACAGTATATTCATACAGTGTGTGTAATATGTCTCCAGTCTTCTCAGCATATTTATCCATTTTCTAGGTTTTACCCACAAAACCAAGATTCTTCAGTGTGAAAATTTAGCCATTTTCAATGAGGTAAGATCCTTCTTGAATTAAATATTTGGCCCAGTATCAGGGTTGTAGTCAATTTGACTTGGAATCATTCAATTCAGGATTTTCAAAACATTTTTTAAATCTCCTTTTCAGTTTATTAAAAAGAGATGCCTTTTTCAATTATTGTAACGGAATTTCAGTTGACTTCCTAAATGGACTTCAATTCGAATTGACCCCAACCCCAAGCCTACAGTAGGTACCAGTCTCTTTAGCTTATCCACTCCCTGTAATCCATGTCATGTGTCAAAGAGACTGGCCTTTCTGCCATCGTTAAATATAAACATCGATTATCCAAAAATATTTGAACTCATCACTTTTTTTCTCCACAGAACACGTTGGTATCTGGTTGCGCTAAGCAACCATTTGCTTGTCCAGACGAAACCAGTTTGTCAAAAGTTGCTAGCTCACGTTTTAATTCTCAAACAAAATAAATACTGCAATTCCAACCACAAAACGTCTTAGTTTTAAGCCTCAAAATACAGCTTAATCCATCAGCCAAGCAATTTATTAACTTGATCTCCACTATAAAAAACATATAGACATGATCTAACACTTATTTTAGACTAATATTTAGTTTTCAACAGCGGATTTGTATAAAACTTGCTGTCTATCTCCGACATTTTCAACATTGTTTCAAGATTCAAATTCGATCTCCAGCTGTCCCATAGTAATGAACGAGTCGGGACGAGACATGCAGGCAGCGTTTCTCAGCCAGTCGAAATCATGAATCAACAGGCATAATTTTTATGGATATATACAAATAAATGTAAATTGAAAAAAGGTCAAGTGAAACAAAGTGTAACTAGTTTGCAGTCTCCAGCATCAGTTTGAAGTGATTGTGTTAGCTGTGTTGTTGGCTAGCTCCTCGGAACAACAGTGTCCTGACGAATGAGCAGATTTTCTACGGCAGGCGAAATTGCGCCTCATTAGCTCATTGTAATGGATGTATCCAAATAAATGTCACTAGAAAACAGTTTAAACAAATGCAAATGCAGCTACTTTGCTGTTATTCTGGCTGTACTTTTTGACGTGACTAAGTTAGCCGTGGTTGGCTAGCTACCAAGCAAGGGATAAGAACTTTGCCAGCAAGTATATCAATGGAATTTTTAGCCAAGATTTAGAACGAACGACTGGGATACAGTCCATGGATACAGAACAAAAAGACTGAAAGACTGGGTCGCTTCTCTGGCAACCAGCCGGCTTGGGTAGCAACCCTAGATTTGTGTCGGGACTATATATTGTGGACGGATGTATGTATGAATACATCGAATAGTATGAATACATTTATCAAAATAACGTTTTTAATGAAAATATGTCTATCATTATTTGAATATATTGGTAACCCGTTGTATAAAAGTGATAATGCCCTTGGAGCTGGTGTTTGGAGGATATATTGGCACGGTTTGCCGCACACCCGTGCCAATATATCCAACCAAACACCTGCTTTTCGGGCTTTATCACATAATTATATCATGGTATTGTTGAATACTCGTTTCTGATTGGCTTGAAGGGAATTCTAGAGCATGCAATATTTCCCGATAACGCACAGTATATCAGCACGGTAGAATTCAATGGCTTTAGTTCAATCTTACATGTTCTATGTTTAAGCTGCTTTTGAAAGCAAAAGTCGGATTGAAAACATTATTGGCATTGTTGAATTCAATTTCCATAATAGCAAGCTAGGACTGATGGTTTGGTTACCAAAACAACTACTGTAGCTAGCTCTCTAGTGAACCTGCTACCTACTTCAGTGGATGTTGAACACATTTTTACCTGCAAAATAAAAAAATTCTTGCAGCAAATGTGTTCAATTATAGCCATGGTATAATGAGGATAATCAACTCGGGGCTCTATGCGTTCTCTGGAAAATAATGCAACTTCTGTGGAAAGTTAGTTCCACTCCGTTATAGTGTTGTGGAACACCTTCCAAATGGTTCATTATTTTCCATAGAACACATAGCCAGCCCCTCGTTGATTATCCCTAACGCCTCATGTCCACCAGATGCATCCAACTCTTTGCCTTCAGGTGGAAGTCATTCATTGTCAATGGAGCAGTCCAAAATGCTACGTAGCACTAGTCGCGGTGCTTTCTGTGCCTGCATGAATTCAATATTTTCAACTTGTGCATTGTTTTACCCTGCGGTGGTACAAACGGATATACACACACAGACTCCAACTAGCTAGCATTTAGCTAGTTGATAAGCAAAGCATGTGCGTCGTACGGAAAATGTGGGTTAGACATCTGGCAGAACAAAACGCATAAGCAGCTGGTGAACATCGAGGATATTACACGACGCAACTTGCACACAAATGTAGTTGCTTTTTGATTGCTATGTGAAACACCCCCCTGCAACTAATAAGCAAATTATCTGCAACTTGGTTGGATTCAGTTGAAACTTTTCAACTTTGGGCAACTAGTTCCACTACTTTAACCTGATCCTACCCCAGGCCAATGGTCTGAGAGGACAGGACACTACCACTCAACACACTCTGTAACTCTTCTTAATTAAAATCTTGTACCCTGTCACGATAATTATGTTCTCAGTGTTTATAAACCCAATTCAATTAACTACTCAGTCTGCGACCCAGAATTTGTAAGATACTGGTTGAAATTAAACAGACGGAGACCCCTGCTATGATAGTCAAAATGTTTATTCACGGGCGTGCTCCCTCGTTGTACAAAACCATTAATTTTATACTAGCTCCTTACGCAAATACTTTTGCACACAAACAGAATTCATACGCACACACATTTGCACACAAACAGTAGGTATCCTACGCACATACTGTATCAATACCCAGCCGACAAAGATTAGGGACCGTGAGAAGCACTCCCTGTCCTCTCCCAAATCTCTCAGTGGCCCCTAGCCAAGGTCGGCACCGAATCTTGCTCAGACAGTCTGTGTCTAGAACACCTTAGAGACGTATTGTACAGATATATTGTTTTACCCTAATTCTGACTAAAACTACACATATCATTTATTATAATTTTACTGACTAAGACTACACCCATCATTAATAATAATTTGATGATTCTAATGTATTTCATTAATGATTCTAATCAATTACATACAATTATATAGTTTCAGGGTGGAATATTCTAATCATTCATTTAAACATATAAATTCCAACAACATACCCCCAAGTACTTCTCTGCAGCTGCCACAACAACACCTAGTTTCTGTGATTTAAGTTCCATTCCTGCTATAAACGCTAAGAAGCCAACCTTACTGAAGCATATTTCACTCATTGGCTTATCCCTCTGTGTTCGCACAGATCTACTATTCACAGGGATCCTCTCAGAATCCCTCACCCTTGACGTATCATCCTCTACTTTCATCACTGCTTCAGCACTTTTTGCACTACTCTGACTTTAGCCACCTCAACCTGCCTCTCTCGCTCCGATAACTTCCGATCCCCAGCAACATGTGCAGTTGACACACACAAATTTATCCACCGAGTCTACACAGTCCTCTATCCCATGCCCTCCTGCACACTTCCCACATCTTAGAATCTCCCTCCTACACACTCCTGTGACATGACCATAAACGTTGCCCTGAAACAGCGCAGTGGATTCGCCACAAAAGCTTTAATAGGATAATTGATATGTCCTAACGTGACCTCTTCTGGTAAAGACTGACTCAAAACTCAAAAGGACTGCCAGTGACTCCTCTGTTTCACCATGCTCCCCACCGGGTCAAACGGTGGGCATCACCAACATCAGGAATCTTCAACTTGAATTGTTCCACCTCCACACTTAACACTACCACAGAAATCTCCCCTCAATGGAGCCCTGTACCTAAGCGCAAAGCAAGATGCAGGTCTTTCCCCAAGTTACATCGCACGGAGCGCCTGCTCCCTCTGATCTGAAGACACACAAACAAACATCACAAGTCCACTTTGGATTTGTGCAACTAATTGCAAGCAACAGCCAATCAAAACGAATGTTTTGTCACATGATCCATTCAAAGGTTCGGAACTCCGGCCCAGTTGTCATGTCAACAACACAGCTGTCAGTGCTGCAGAACCGTAATCAAGGTGGACATATGAGACATTACCCAAACGGAAGCTGTATAAATAAATACTGGCATGAGGGCTAGTGAAGGTTTATGTACATGGTTTGGAAGTCAGTAGCTTTCCATCCAATTGGCGACGGATTTTCATGAGAATATTCTCGAATCTGCATAAAGAAAATATGAGCACTTTCCACCAAATGAACTTGTTGCAGATAAAATCAGTGCGTTACGTTCGATATGCTTCCATTGTATTTTAAAGTCTACCGATAGTTTTGTCACAAAAACGGTTGCATTAAATAGCAAATGTGCCTACTCTGGTCTTGGCACTTGCGCTCTAGACAGTAGCCCGCAGATACAGTGCGGGTAGGCTGTGCGGGTTGTCTAGTCTACATGGGGATATTATTACATATCTGACTGTTAATCTAACTGCACTGTCCAATTTACAGTAGCTATTACAGTGAAAGAATACCATGCTATTGTTTGAGGAGAGTGTGCAATTATGAACTTGAACAATAAATCAATTAGGCACATTTGGGCCGTCTTTATACAACATTTTGAACATGTATGCAATCGTTCATTGGATCAGTCTAAAACTTTGCGCATACACTGCTGCTATGTAGTGGCCAAAATCTAAATTGCGCCTGGGCTGGAATAATACTTTATGGCCTTTCGCTTGCATTTCAAAGATGATGGTACAAAAAAATATATATATATATTTTTTTTCTTTGTATTATATTGTCTTTTACCAGATCTAATGTGTTATATTATCCTACATTAATTTCACATTTCCACAAACTTCAAAGTGTTTCCTTTCAAAATGTATCAAGAATATTCATACTTGTTACTTTTATCTCTTATTCTTATCCGTATTTTTTAAAACTGTACTATCGGTTAGGGGCTCGTAAGTAAGCATTTCACTGTAAGGTCTACACCTGTTGTATTCGGCACATGTGACTAATACAATTTGATTTGATTTGAAGAATATGCATATCCTTGCTTCAGGTCCTGAGCTACAGGCAGTTAGATTTGGGTATGTCATTTTGGCGGAAAATTAAAAAAAATGGATCCGATCCTTAAGAGGTTTTAAGCATTGGTCATCATGACATCAAAAAGTATTGGAAAGCAGCATCAAGCTGTATTTACAATGGTGTTTGTTCTTCACTGGTTGCCAATTTCTTGTGTGAACAGGTCACAAATCTTGCTGCCGTGATGGCACTATGGGAGTTTATCAAAATGGGGTTTGTTTTTTAATTCTTTGTGGCTCTTTGTAATATGAGGGAAATATGTGTCTCTGATATGGTCATACATTGGGCAGGAGGTTAGGAACTGCAGCTGTTTCCACCACATTTTGTGGGCAGTGTACACATGGCCTGTCTTCTCTTGGGAGCCAGGTCTGCCTACGGTGGCTTTTCTCCGTTGCAAGGCTATGCTCACTGAGTCTGTACATAGTCAAAGCTTTCCTTAAGTTTTGGTCAATCACAGTGGTCAGGTATTCTCTCTGTTTAGGGCCAAATAGGATTCTAGTTGACTAAGTTTTTTTGTTAATTCTTTCCAATGTGTCAAGTAATTATCTTTTTGTTTTCTCATTATTTGGTTGGGTTTAATTGTGTTAATGTCCTGGAGGTCTGTGGGGTCTTTTTGTGTTTGTGAACAGAGCCCCAGGAACAGCTTGCTCTCTCTCTTCTTACTTCTCCAGGTTCTTTGTATGATCTTTTATTAGCAATGCTATCACTACTTGTAGGTTGGATGGAGCTCAAGGCTCTTCTCTGTGTGAGTCATCAAGTTGTCATTTACCTTACTGGTAATGGGTGGACATTCTCCACACATAGCAAACACGGGTGTTACGCTCACAGTGGCACTGGGTGACACAAGCATGCACACACCAATACAGACAGAGAGAGAGAGAGACTGGGGTTAACCTTTCACAAACACAAATGGAAGGTGGTACTGAATCAACATCAGGAGTCTCCATGTCCCTCGTAAAGAAACAGTTTCAGTTTCTTGTTTGCATTCGCAGTTGTTGAGGGTTAGTTAGTGGCAGTTAGCGACTGCCAATGATGTTTGATTGATGCTATTATACAATTTGAACAGACACATGCATGATCCCATTTTTATGGTGTTACTGTTTTCGTGAACAGTTTTTTTACAAATATATTTACAGCGGAACAACAATGAACTAATGCCTGAAAAGTTTTGCAGAAATTCCAATCATGTTGGTCCCTCTTTAGCAAAACTTTAAATACAGATGTCATCAGTGACTTTTAAGTGTTTTGTTTACAAAATACAAAGTTCACTTCTGTCCTGGGATACTGGAAAGGGCAAGCAAATGTGTGATTGATGAGAGAATATCGCCCCCTCACAAATTACTAACAGCTGTTACTCTTGAATGTCTCCATTTCTGCAGCACTTCAGGTGGCCACACTATGGGAAGGTCATCAAGCACGAGGTACTCTCTGTCAGTGTGTACAACTGCAGCAAGGTTTTCAGCAACAGGTCAGTCTACAGATCATATGACGTAACTGTGAAATGCAAGGCCACACATATCAATAGTGGTTCTCTTTCAAATAATTGTTCGATATCTCACAATATCTCTCTTTGGGCTATCACCACTTCTGTCGAAGACAGACAGGCTGCGCTGCGACCGGGAGGGACCCTTCTGACCCTCCTCCTTTATAAGTCGTTGCGTGTGAAACAAAGAGGCTCTCGAAACTAGGCTAGCTAACACTGCAAAGTTAAGATAACTAGGCTAGCTAAAACTGCAAAGCGAGCTAACCAAGCTAGCTAATTCGTCAAGGCAAACTAGCTAACGTAAACTCACCCCATTTCGTACAAATGTGCGCAACCGCGACATTCAAACGAGGCTGCAAAGAAAACTAATGGGACTGTAGCGACTGTGTTGACTTCAAAATCTGGGGTGTGAACTACGCTTCTATTCAAGCGTTGATCGACATGGTAATGGTTCTGTAGTATTGGAGAAAAGTTGAAAAAACTGACCGTTACATTGTGATGTGTCATGCCGTAACATACAGCACGCAAAAGGCAACTATTTCTTACAATCTCTCTCCACCAGGTGTAGCACTTCTCTCATTGTTTAAAAACAAGAAATGGACAGTGACATTGGTAAGGGGGGGGATACCTAGTCATGTTTTGCATCATCACTGCAAGCGATCAGGACTCTCAAAGCCACTGTTTACTTCTGAAGATCACTTTAGCATCGCCCTAAAAACCCAATTCAAATTCATATTGACACATTATATAAACTCTTTATAGTGTTTTATTTACATTTTAGAGGCGATAAGGTGATAAGTTGGACAGATCGAGTGAAAAAAAGACGTTTCCCCACACGACATCTCTCCTTCTCAATATTATGCATTAGTTTTGCTTCCCCACCCGCCATTTTTAAAAAGACACGACGGAGCTCATTGCCTTCCTGTATCATGCAGAAACAGGCAGCGTGGAGGTCTCGACATTGATTTTGTTGGAAAGGGGAGAAATTGTGCTTTACAATGGTATTGACATTACAGTTGATCTGGAAAGTTATGTTTTTTGGGAGCTAAAATAAGGTAAATTGTACGATGTACAAAAGTGAGTGAATTTACGTTACCGCTTCTAGCTAGTCCTACCCACCAATGGTGGAATTACTATCCAGCTCCCTTGTTTAGTGCACCTAGCATTCACTCATTTTGTGCTAACTGCCCTGTCCAACCGGTGCTACAGTCAAAGGGACATGCAAGACCAGAGAAAGACGCCACCTACGCGGCTTTCTTCGGCTAGCTTTGTGCTAGCTCAAGCTAGGCTACTAGCAGTTTAATTAACTAACAGCTTAGCTAAAACTAAAGCCTCACAGCTAACCTTGCGCTTACTAGACTGACCCACCTCATGGTGATAAGGTCAGAGAAACTCCAAAAGTGAAGGAAGATGCAATCCATGTTGCTTTCCCGCGGCTTAAGCTAGGCTACTAGCCCACACAGCTAACATCAGCCAGCTAACTGCTGTCTAGCAACTGATAGCTTAGCTCTCGTACTTATTTCACCTAGCAATCAGTTGCTTTGTGCTTACTAATGGAACCAGTCCCATCACCCGGTGATCTGGTCTGACGAGATTACGAAAAACAGGCTAGCTAACGCACCAAGGCGAGCTGTGCCACTGCTAGCTTAAGCTAGGCCAAATGCGCACACGGTTTACCTCTGCTAGCACACTACTAGCTTAGCTTTCTTGTATGGGCTAAAGCCCACACGGCTAATGTCAGCTAGCTTACAAAGCTACCAAACTTTCTCCCTGCTATATGGCTACCCTCACCCCATTCACAAGTCAACTCTAACAAGGCTAAGGACCCTGCACCTCGTCCGTGCGCATGCAGGTCTTTGATTTCAGACAAGGATTCATATCCCTTTTGTATTTCATGTCTGGGGATTGAGCAGGGCCAAGTCTTGTTCAATAACCCTGAATCTTGCTCACATTGTAGTGTGCTGCTAGAGGAAAAAGTCTACAGCTTTTTTTTTACCAACAGAGTCCCTGTCAAGGGCTGCTCTAGTTCGGATATGTAATTGAATAAAAGAGCTCAGACTGCTGACAGCTAGCTAAATACTGCTAGCTCAGCTAAATTAAACGCTGTGTGTTACCACGCTCAAGCCCATGGGTAAGGGCATGTTAAAACAGCCCCAGGCTAACACTAGCTGGGCTAACATCACAGTTGTCACCAAGCACTGTTCCTACTCCAAGGGCCTAGTTATTTAAATGTAGAGGGTTAATCTCTAGAACGCCACCAGAGTGTAGGAGCACACCATCTCTGTCATCAAGCTTGTGGACCGCTCACTGCCAAAAGGGAGAATGGATGCGCATGTGCAGTTCATCCCTGTGCACTATCCACGATTGCGAGGGGATGCAGGGTTCAGTTCGCCATTAAACCACCCCTTTTCTACTAGATAAATCTTCCATCCTCATCCAGATCAGCTAGCCCTCTGGACCTGTGTGGCTCAGTTGGTAGAGCATGGCGCTTGCAACGCCAGGGTTGTGGGTTCATTTCCCACGGGGGGACCAGGTTTCAATTCCCAAGGGGGGACCAGGATGAATATGTATGAACTTTCCAATTTGTAAGTCGCTCTGGATAAGAGCGTCTGCTAAATGACTTAAATGATGTAAATGGACCTGGCCCGTGAATGGATGAATCTAAATGTGTCAGGCCTGCCACTTAAGGTTGTTGTGGGTGCCAGGGCCCCTTTCACATGTTCACTGTATGACAATAAGTGCTGTGTATCCGAAGTGATATGCTTTTTACAAAACAATACAGGAGGAAAACATCCACTTGTATGCCATTTTATGAAGGGTGTGCATCGTTTATGCCAAGTATAAAGCCTTTAGTCCCGCCATGGGACCCCAAGCCGAATACAACAGGTGTAGTAGACCTTACCGTGAAATGCTTACTTACAAGCCATTTACCTACAATGCAGTTTTAAGAAAAATTAGTTAAGAAAATATTTACTACATAAACTGAAGTAAATAAATGTAACACAATAAAATAACAATAATGAGCTATATATAAAGCATTGGGAAAGTATTCAGACCCCTTGACCTTTTCCAGATTTTGTTACATTTCAGCCTTATTCTAAAACTGATTAAATAAAGAAAGATCTTCATCAATCTACACACAATACCCCATAATGACAAAGCGAAAACAGTTTTCTAGTTTTTATTTTAGCAAATGTATTAAAAATAAAACCAGATATACCTTATTTACATAAGTATTCAGACCCTTTGCTATGAGACTCGAATTTGAGCTCAGGTGCATCCTGTTTCCATTCATCATCCTTGAGAATTTTCCTCAACTTGATTGGAGCCCATCTGTGGTAAATTCAATTAATTGGACATGACCTGTCTATACAGTATAAGGTCCCACAGTTGACAGTGCATGTTAGAGCAAAAACCAAGCCACGAGGTCAAAGGAATTGTCCGTAGAGCTTGGAGACATGATTGTGTCGAGGCACAGATCTGTGGAAGGGTACCAAAACATTTCTGCAGCATTGAAGGTCCCCAAGAAAACAGTGGCCTCCATCATTCTTAAATGGAAGAAGTTTGGAACCACCAAGACTCTTCCTAGAGCTGGCCACCTGGCCAAACTGAGCAATCGGGGGAGAAGGGCCTTGGTCAGGGAGGTGACCAAGAACCTGATGGTCACTCTGACAGAGCTCTAGAGGTCCTCTGTGGAGATGGGAGAAACTTCCAGAAGGACAACCATACCTGCAGCACTCCACCAATCAAACATTTAAGGTAGATTGGCCAAACGGAGGCCATTCCACAGTAAAAGGCACATGACAGCCCACTTGATAGCCCACGCAAGAGCCCGATCGCACATTTCTGGAGAGACCTGAAAATAGCTGTGCAGTAACGCTCCACATCCAACCTGACAGAGCTTGAGAAGATCTGCAGAGAAGAATGGGAGAAACTTCCCAAATACAGGTGTTCCAAGCCTGTAGCGTCATACCCAAGAAGGCTCAATGCTGTAATCGCTGCCAAAGGTGCTTCAACAAAGTGCTGAGTAAAGGGTCTGAATACTTATGTGATATTTCATTTTTTATTTTATAATAAATGTGCTAAAATGTATAAAAACCTGGTTTTCTTTTGTAATTATGGGGTATTGTGTGTAGACTAATGAAGAAAATATACAATTTAATACATTTTAGAATAAGGCTTTAACATAACAAACTGTGGAAAAAGTAAAGTGGTCAAGTCAATTTGCGGGGTTATGGGTTAGTCGAGGTATTTGAGGTAATATGTACATGTAGGTAGGGGTAAAGTTACTATGTATACAGTTGAAGTCAGAAGTTTACATACACTTAGGTTGGAGTCATTAAAATTAGTTTATCAACCACTCCACAAATTTCTTGTTAACAACTATAGTTTTGGCAAGTTGGTTAGGACATCTACTTTGTGCATGATACAAGTAATTTTTCCAACAATTGTTTGCAGACAAATTATTTCACTTATAATTCACTGTATCACAATTCCAGTGGGTCAGAAGTTTACATACACAAAGTTAACTGTGCCTTTAAACAGCTTGGAAAATTCCATAAAATGATGTCATGGCTTTAGAAGCTTCTGACAGGCTAATGTTTAAATGTATTTGGCTAAGGTGTATGTAAACTTCCGACTTCAACTGTAGATAATAAACAGCGAGTAGGAGCAGCGTAAAAAAAAGGGGGGGGGGGGGGGGGGGTCAATGCAAATAGTCCAGACAGCCATTTGATTAGATGTTCAGTAGTCTATGGCTTCGGGGTAGAAGCTGTTAAGGAGCCTTTTGGACCGAGACTTCGTGCTCTTGTACCGCTTGCCATGCGGTAGCGGAGAGAACAGTCTATGACTTGGGTGACTGGAGTCTTTGAAACATGTTTGGGCCTTCCTCTGACACCAACTGGTATAGAGGTCCTAAATTGCAGGAAGCTTGGCCCCAGTGATGTACTGGGCCGTACGCACTACCCTTTGTAGCACTTTGAGGCGGTGATGCAACCAGTCAGGATGCTCTCGATGGAGCAGCTGTATAACTTTTTGAGGATCTGAGGACCCATGATAGTTTGTTGGTGATGTGGACACCAAGGAACTTGAAACTCTCAACCTACTCCACTACAGTCCCGTCGATGAGAATGGGGGCGTGCTCGGCCCTCCTTTTCCTGTAGTCCGTGATCATTTCCTTTGTCTTGATCACATTGAGGGAGAGGTTGTTGTTCTGGCACCACACTACCAGGTCTCTGACCTCCTCCCTATAGGCTGTCTCAACGGTGTCGGTTATCAGGCCTACCACTGTTGTGTTCTCAGCAAACTTAATGAGGATATTGGAGTCGTGCTTGGCCACAGCAGTCATGTGTAAACAAGGAGTACAGCAGTACAGGATGGGACTGAGCACACACCCCTGTCTATTGTGCTCTAAGCTACAGTATTTCACAGCGGCCTTTAGAGCCGATGGAAAGCGAGAGTGCCTCTCTTTCAAAACAGCTTTGCTACTTGCCCTTACTTCTGCAAATCAATACGTGTGTGAGCTGCATGCAGTTCATCACTCGTGTCTGCAATTTGCCCTGGGGTTATCTAAGGTTACCCTACAGACTGTCCTACAATTGCTTCAGATTAGAATGCTTTTCACCCACCGCCTTTCTCCTCTCTGGAGGAAGAACAGCTCTATCATTTTTGTCCAGTGCGCACTTTACGCATCTATATGGACAGGAGGAGAGTTTTAAGGAGGAGTAACCAGCTTTTTGTCTCCCCGGCACCTCCTCACACAAGTAAACCTCTCCGCTGTCCAACCTGTCAACCTTACAGTATGTAGAGTTTGTGACCAACCTTTCTTCACTGAGGGGAAAAATAAATCCCAACAAAAGACAAATGCTGAATTTAATCTAATGTTTAATTCAATTGATATATATATAATATGCATATATGGAGGGGTGGTCCAACGCTGTTTGACCGTGATGTCTCCCTCAGGCTCCTGGGTAAATTAATCATCAGCCTCCAGCATGTGGTGACCTCTGGGAGACTGATACTCCGAGAGCCACTGACAGACAGCAACCACAGCCTGACAAATGTAAGTCAAACACATACACCAGTGGAGGCTTCTGCAGGGAGGTTACCGAGAATGAACCTCCACTTCACTGTAGAATGCATTTTTTAAACGTACGATCCTGGTACACACATACACAACACATACACACACACACACACATGTTTATTTATCTATAAAGGCCCTTTTTTATATACTTCATGTGTTCAGATATACATTGAGCTGGACGTACGATACCACCCTGTGCAAGGTGCTGCCGGTGGATGGGAGGGTGAGGAATTCCTCAATGTGGAAGACAATGATGAGTGAGTGAAAGAATAGTATGTAGAATACTGCACCATTTCGTCCACCATATTTGTCTATATTTGATAACAGATTGCATACTCACCGACGTTGTTATGTTATTCCTAATGTTGATGAATTAATATATCATTATATTTCAAAAAAAATCTTCAAGTCACATATCAAACTCTCTTCTCATTTTCTCTCCTTTCCCCCTTTCTCAGCTCAGGCCTTGTTATCAGAAACTCAGGTTTTGCTGAGCCTAGGTAAGTCCTAGACACTGTAATTGAGAGATTATTGAGGAGTGCTCAAATTTGATTGATTGATGCCATTCTGAGATTAGATCACATTCAGTGAACTCTAGTCATATGGAAAGTTTCTGTGGACGATTTCTCAAGTTTTAGACATTTTGTTCATTCGTCCAGACACCTGTATTTGAAATTCTTGTTGTGTTTCATATGACAATGATCCAAATTATAATACTCTGACTCTCAGGTCAAAGCAGAGTCTGCGACCCGAGAAACTCGACCGAGAGACCAGGAAATTAGGGCGCGGTCTGGTCAAAACCGGGGACGAGGATGATGAAGACGATGACGAGGATGATGACGATTATGATATATCAGACATGGAGTCTGCCAACATAATTTTCACTCCCATTTTAAGGTGGTTTTTTTCTTTTCATGTTTCTGTAGAGGGATTTTTAGACACAGTTGAAAACGATTATATTTTTATGCTGAGTTGTCTGTGTTTTAGTCGTTGCAGACCTCTTTCAAAGCATGTGCTTGCCGCCATACCTCGAGTACAGAGCTTCCAGGTGAGTGATGGAGGAGAAGGCAAAGGAAAAGTTTCCCCCAACACCATTATTAAGAGATGCTTATTTCACCATATAAAAAGCACTGGTTTATGTAATATTTGACATTGGTGGTTATGTCACACAGTTATGTCACATTTATGAATCCTTGCTAGAGCATGACATACAGTTCTAGATGATTTGTGACACAATAATATAGTGATTTTGAAGCCTTTATTAATGCTTGATAAGGCCTTCGTGAATTGCACTTCATTTAAAGCGGGACAAAGTTGAGTCCATCTAATCTTTATGATCACACCATTATTTGTCCCATGAAAAACTTAATTTCAAGACCAGCATCTTAAAGTCTCTTTCGCTCTTTCTCTCAGGTTAATGTGAATGTGTTGGAGGCCCAGAAACTGGTGGGCGTGAACATAAACCCAGCCGTATACATCAGAGTGGGAGAAGTGAAGAAGAAAACCGCTACACAGAAGTCCACCAACTGTCCATTCTACAATGAGGTGGGCTATTTAACCCTGCGTCTCAGGGGTGTAGAATATACACTCAACACCATTTGTATTTGGACAGTGAAGCTAAAATGTTAAATGTGTCTTTATACTCCAGCATTTTGAATTTGAAATCAAATATTTCATTTGAGGCAACATTTCAGAATGTCACCTTTTATTTGAGGGTATTTTCATGCATATCTTTTTCACCAGATATTGTTTTGCTCAATAGGAACTGAATGGTGAATAATGTATTGTGTCATTTTGGAGTCACTTTTATTGTAAGTAAGAATAGAAGATTTTTCTGAACACTTCTAAATTAATTTGGATACTAGTGCTACCATGATTATGGATAACCATGAATGAACTGTGAATAAGGATCAGTGAGAAAGTTACATGGGCACAAATTCACAATTTCAAATTCACAAATTCCCCCCAAAATGCTAAACTCCTCTGTCATCATTATTCATGATTTATTCGTGATTTTTCTTAATCATGACATTATCAGGATGTCACGCCCTGGCCTTTATATCTTTGTTTTCATTATTATTTTAGTTAGGTCAGGGTGTGACATGGGGAAGTTTGTGTTTTTGTATTGTCTAGGGTGTTGTATGGTTTAGAGGGTTTAGGTGTATAGAGGGTTTAATGCTGTGTGTAGTTGTCTAGAAAAGTCTATGGTTGCCTGAATGGGTTCCCAATTAGAGACAGCTGGTTTCTGTTGTCTCTGATTGGGAGCCATATTTAAGGTAGCCATAGGCTTTAGTTTGTTGTGGGTAATTGTCTATGTCTAAACGTTAGTAGCTTGTGTGTGCACTTTCGTTTTGTAGCTTCACGGTCGTTTGTTGTTTTGTTAGTTTGTAAGTGTTTTGTTTCGTTTTTTCCTTCTTCACAATAAAAAGAAGATGTGTTATTTTTCACATGCTGCGTTTTGGTCCGTCTCACCCCCACACGATCGTGACACAGGATTAATTTGTGTTCAGAAACATCTTATCTACCAAACGTAGAAAAAAAATGACCAGTCATTATTCACCGATCAGCTCCTATTGGGAAAAACATAACCTAAAACACAACTAAAACAAATTGCAAATACTTATGACTTCTTCAAATGGGGGGACTAGATAATGCTTTCATTTTGAAACAGTAAAACCGATATGTATGAAAATACCCTCAAATAATACCCTCGTATGCAACATTTGATCTCAAACCCAAAATGCTGGAGTATAGAGACAAATAAAAAATGTTTGCTTCACTGTCCAAATACATATGATGTTGAGTGTAATCGAATAAGATAATTTACTTTATATGTGGAGGTGTCCAAGAGACTCTTTACTTAAGGTTTCAATTCCCCACACGTTACTTCAATGTTTCTTTCCTCTCTCAGAACTTCATGTTTGAGTTCCAGGAGACACAAGATGTTCTGTTTGATAAAGTTATTGAGATAATGGTAAGTTGTCAAATTTGTAAGTTGTATGTCTGGACTTGACATTTTTGATCATCAGAATTTGATTCAATATACAGTGGGGAGAACAAGGATTTTGCAGGTTTTCCTACTTACAAAGCATGTAGAGGTCTGTAATTTTTATCATATGTACACTTCAACTGTGAGAGACGGAATCTAAAATAAAAATCCAGAAAATCACATTGTATAATTTTTAAGGAATTAATTTGCATTTTATTGCATGGCGTAAGTATTTGATACATCAGAAAAGCAGAACTTAATATTTGGTACAGAAACCTTTGTTTGCAATTACAGAGATCATACGTTTCCTGTAGTTCATGACCAGGTTTGCACACACTGCAGCAGGGATTTTGGCCCACTCCTTTTGGCCCACTCCCTCCTTCAGGTTTCGGGGCTGTCGCTGGGCAATACGGACTTTCAGCTCCCTCCAAAGATGTTCTATTGTGTTCAGGTCTGGAGACTGGCTAGGCCACTCCAGGACCTTGAGATGCTTCTTACGGAGCCACAGGAAAACCTGCAAAATCGTCAGTGTATCGAATACTTGTTCTCCCCACTGTATATATCAGTGTAAAGTGAAAGGAGGTATCTTTGTCCTGAAGCAGCATTTGCACACTGGAACCACAGGATCATGTGGTGTGATACATAATGTCCTGGGCTCACCGGATCAGTTAAGATAATGTGATGTTATCCTTGGATATACTGAGCCTTTGTTTTACCACATAGGTTGTTCACAAAAAGATGCTGGGATTTATGATGACACTTATCGGCACCTTCAAAATTGACATCAGCACTGTGTACAGTCAGCAAGGTAAACAGGATATGATACAAAAACTTGGAAGCATGTATTAAAGGGAAGATAAACTCTGTGGTGCCCTGATAAGACTAGGATTTAAAGGTTACAGGGAATAGTGCTTATTCTTTCAATATTGTAATTTTAGGGAGTTGGGATAGTCATTCATTTTGACATCACTATTCAATAGAAATATCAGCCCTGTATTTTTTTACTCATTAAGAAGTGTATCTTTCTGTCGCAACAGATCACAGGTTCTACCAGAAGTGGGCTCCCCTTACCGATCCCAGTGACACCCGGACAGGGATAAAAGGCTTTGTGAAGTGCACCTTGGGTGTTGTGATGAAAGGAGACGCAATGGGAATGCCCAGTTTGCCTCCTTTAGGCAGTCAGAACAATGACATTGAGACGTAAGTCATATGCCTCCTAAGACAAATGCTTAACATTTTATTAGCCATGTAGACTACTCCTTGGTGAGTGTTGTTTATAACTCACTTTAAGCTAAACGCAGCAAAAAATGAAACGTCCTCTCACGGTCAACTGCGTTTATTTTCAGCAAACGTAACGTGTGTAAATATTTGTATGAACATAACAAGATTCAACAACTGCGAAATAAACTGCACAAGTTCCACAGATGTGACTAACAGAAATGGAATAATGTGTCCCTGAGCAAAATCAAAAGTAACAGTCAGTATCTCGTGTGGCCACCAGCTGCATTAAGTACTGCAGTGCATCTCCTCCTCATGGACTGCACCAGATTTGCCAGTTCTTGCTGTGAGATGTTACCCCACTCTTCCACCAAGGCACCTGCAAGTTCCCGGACATTTCTGGGGGGAATGGCCATAGCCCTCACCCTCCGATCCAACAGGTCCCAGACGTGCTCAATGGGATTGAGATCCGGGCTCTTCGCTGGCCATGGCAGAACACTGACATTCCTGTCTTGCAGGAAACCACGCACAGAACGAGCAGTATGGCTGGTGCCATTGTCATGCTGGAGGGTAATGTAAGGATGAGCCTGCAGGAAGGGTACCACATGAGGGAGGAGGATGTCTTCCCTGTAATGCACAGCGTTGAGATTGCCTGCAATGACAACAAGCTCAGTCCAATGATGCTGTGACACAGTGCCCCAGACCATGACGGACCCTCCACCTCCAAATCGATCCCGCTCCAGTGTACAGGCCTCGGTGTAACGCTCATTCCTTTGACGATAAACACGAATCCGACCATCACCCCTGGTGAGACAAAACCGCGACTCATCAGTGAAGAGCACTTTTTGCCAGTCCTGTTTAGTCCAGTGACGTTGGGTTTGTGCCTGTAGGGCGACGCTGTTGCCGGTGATGTCTGGTGAGGACCTGCCTTACAACAGGCCTACAAGCCCTCAGCCCAGCCTCTCTCAGCCTATTGCGGACAGTCTGAGCACTGATGGAGGGATTGTGCGTTCCTGGTGTAACTCGGGCAGTTGTTGTTGCCATTTCTGTACCTTTCCCGCAGATGTGATGTTCGGATGTACCGATCCTGTGCAGGTGTTTTTACACATGGTCTGCCACTGCGAGGACGATCAGCTGTCCGTCCTGTCTCCCTGTAGCGCTGTCTTAGGCGTCTCACAGTACGGACATTGCAATTTATTGCCCTGGCCACATCTGCAGTCCTCATGCCTCCTTGCAGCATGCCTAAGGCACATTCACGCAGACGAGCAGGGACCGTGGGCATCTTTCTTTTGGTGTTTTTCAGAGTCAGTAGAAAGGCCTCTTTCGTGTCCTAAGTTTTCATAACTGTAACCTTAATTTTATTTATTTATTTACCGTTATTTTACCAGGTAAGTTGACTGAGAACACGTTCTCATTTGCAGCAACGACCTGGGGAATAGTTACAGGGGAGAGGAGGGGGATGAATGAGCCAATTGTAAACTGGGGATTATTAGGTGACCATGATGGTTTTGAGGGCCAGATTGGGAATTTAGCCAGGACACCGGGGTTAACACCCCTACTCTTACGATAAGTGCCATGGGATCTTTAATGACCTCAGAGAGTCAGGACACCCGTTTAACGTCCCATCCGAAAGACGGCACCCTACACAGCGCAGTGTCCCCAATCACTGCCCTGGGGCATTGGGGTATTTTTTAGACCAGAGGAAAGAGTGCCTCCTACTGGCCCTCCAACACCACTTCCAGCAGCATCTGGTCTCCCATCCAGGGACTGACCAGGACCAACCCTGCTTAGCTTCAGAAGCAAGCCAGTAGTGGTATGCAGGGTGGTATGCTGCTGGCTTGCCCACCGTCTGTAAGCTGTTAGTGTCTTAACGACCGTTCCACAGGTGCATGTAAATTAATTGTTTATGGTTCATTGAACAAGCATGGGAAACAGTGTTTAAACCCTTTACAATGAAGATCTGTGAAGTTATTCAGATTTTTACGAATTATCTTTGAAAGACAGGATCCTGAAAAAGGGATGTTTCTTTTTTTGCTGTGTTTATTTTGAATTCATTGTCTGATTTCCCATTTTATTTTCCTTCTGCCCGTATTGTTCATTCATTCAACAACAACAAAATATTGATGCAGGAAAGCTATAACTGCTCACTATTCCTGGATTTGCCTTTCTTAATTGCCTCTGAGAGGATAAGTTAAGTTGTATTGATTTGAATTGAAATTGGGCTCATGTTGCTTTCCTCTCTGTGTAGGAACCTGCTCTTACCCAAGAGAATGCCAATGGAGAGGCCCTGGGCTAAGTTCCTGGTGAAGATCTACAAGGCAGAAGGTTTACCCAGTATGAGTGCTGGCTTCCTGGGTAGCTTCTCTAAGATGATGGGGGACAAGAAGGTCTTCATTGACCCTTACGTGCAGGTCACATTCGCAGGCCAACAGGTACAGGTTCTTTTAGATTTTGAATAACAAGGTTTTGATCAATTACATTTAAATTCAGTCAATTCAGGAAGTAAACTGAAATTCCAATTCCATTTTCGTCATGAGGAAAATTGACTTCCTGATTTGACTGAATTTAAATGGAATTGACCCCAATCTGTTGGTTATATGCTAGAAATAAGGTATATCAAATCAATTTCGGTCGCATTCATATAACAAATAGTCTATTAAATGGTTTTGTTGGTTTTGTGTATTCAGTCATTAGTGTAGTATAGTGTAGTATACCATTTTTTTTAACCTTTATTTAACCAGGGAGTCATGGCCTATTTTGCAGATGGGCCCTGCATTTAAGTACTGTAGTATTCACTGTAGTGTTTTTGCTGTACTGTAGTGTTTTTGCTGACTTTACTGTAGTATAAATAAATAAAAGAAAACTGCAATATATACTATAGTAATTAATGTAGTGTTTTTGTAGTATACTGTAGTATTACAGTTAACAGTTAACGGTAAACTATAGTATAAATAATAAATAAAATAAATTAATAAAAGAACTGTAGTATATACTATAGTGTAATGTAGTGTTTTTGTAGTATACTGTAGTATTTCCAGTTATCAGTTAACTATAGTATAAATAAGAAAATAAATGAATAAATAAAAGAACTGTAGTATATACTATAGTGTAATGTAGTGTTTTTGTAGTATACTGTAGTATTTACAGTTAACTATAGTATAAATAATAAATAAATAAATAAAAGAACTGTACTATTGTGTAATGTAGTGTTTTTGCAGACTGTAGTATAATCTAGTATTTACTGTAGTGTTTTATTATATGTGACATAGAAGTGGAGGCTTTCTCCTTCAGGAAACCTACTGGAGAAATACTAAAATAGCACATTTTCTATAACCTGTAAGTAGGTTTTGGACATTACTGTAGTATATACTACAGTGATTGTTTTGCGTGGATATTCTACAATATACTGCAACATTCTATAGTTTTTATTTTTGTATTTTTTATTTAACCTTTATTTTGACAGGGTGTCAATTTTTTATTACATTTTTTTATTTAACTAGGCAAGTCAGTTAAGAACAAATTCTTATTTACAATGACGGCCTAGGAACAGTGGGTTAACTGCCTTGTTCAGGGGCAGAACAACAGATTTTTACCTTGTCAGCTCGGGGATTCGATCTAACAGCCTTTCGGTTACTGGCCCAACGCTCTAACCACTAGGCTACAACTATCTCCTGTGATAAAACGGCATCCAAGGGATTACAATTAAAAGCAGTTGCACTATGATAAATAGTATCACCATAATCAAGACCAGGTAGAAAGATTGACTGCACAATCTGCTTCCTGCTGACTAGAGAGAGACAACATCTGTTTCTGTAAAAAAAAATAACTTTCAATCTTAGTTTCTAAACAAGCTCAGTCGTACGTTGTTTAAACAATAAATCATTGTCATTCTACATACCAAGGCATTTGTATGCAGGGACTCGTTCGATTAAAGAGCCATCCGATGAGTAAAGATGTAATCCAGCTGAGACAATCTTACATGAACTTGAAAACAACATGTATTTGTTTTGCACGTATTAAGTACGAGTTTTAAATCAGTAAGGACTTCCTACAACTGAAAAATCAGACTGTAGTCTTGCCACAGCCAGGTCAGCAGTTGGGTAAATTGCGTACATAATAGTATCATCTGCATATAGATTCAATTACATTTTGATTCAATTACATTTTGATTGACCAATAGCATTTATATAAAAAATGAAAAGAAGAAGTTCTAATTTCAACCCCACGAAACACCTTTACGTACTTTAAGAATTTCGGACTTCGGAATTTCGGAACATTCCACCCAAAACGATCTTTTGGTATTTGTTTCATTAGTCCATTGTTGACATAGTCCACAATAATGTTTTGCTTGTCAGCAATCACGTTTTCTAAAGAAATAGAAAAACATTGTTTTTGGGTGGAGGTTTCCTTTAACCCCATCAATCACGATGGCGTGAGATCTGTCACTAAGATAATCATGAAACCATGAACAGGCGTCAGAGCTCAGGCCTATCGAGGACAACTTATTTAATAAAATGTTCAATAGTATCAAAAGATTTTGACAGGTCCACAAACAAAGCAGCACATTTCATTTTAGTGTCTAAATCATTGACAAGATCATTAACAACTAAAGTGATTGCTGTAATAGTGCTATGCCTAGGCCTAAACCCTGATTGGTTTACATTCAAAATACATTTCTCAGATAGAAAAGAGAAAAGTTGTACATATACCAAGGATTCAAGAATCTTAGCTAGACAACGAAGCCTTAAATGGGGCTATAATTAGGGCCCGAGTGGCGCAGCAGTCTAAGGCACTGCATCTCAGTGCTAGAGGCGTCACTATAGACCCTGGTTCTATTCCAGGCTGTATCACAACCGGACATGATTGGGAGTCCCATAGGGCTGCGCACAATTGGCCCAGCGTCGTCCGGATTAGGGTTTGGCCGGGGTAGGCTTTCATTGTAAATAAGAATTTGTTCTTAACTGGAATGCCTAATTAAACATAATGGAGTCTCAGCACAAGAGCTGATTTCCATACTTTTGGAATATTTCTTGACAACAATGTTAATTTAAAAATGTGGGTTATTGAGCCAACATTGATGAGCGTTGCACACTTAAGCAGACCAGGATCCAATTTGTCAATAGTAAGTTCTACACATGAACGAGGGACACTACAGTGTGTAGTATAGTATTCTACAGTATACTACATACTTTTCTAGTAAGTACAGCAGTATTATATACTAAACTGTAATATTTTTTAATATGGGATGTCTCTTCCTTATTTGAGTTCCTCTCAACTCTACCCGCCTGGTGTCATACACGCCATCTATGTCCTCCCTGTGATATGCTTGTGTTTCTATGACTCAACTCCCAACAACACTCACTCTTACAATACATCCACTATTTGTTTACTGGGTTGTGGTCCCTTTATTTGTACAGTACACTCAGCCTTTCCTGGTAAGGTAATGGCAAACACACCACGGTTTCCAAACAAATGGAGTGTGTCACTGTGGCTGCCTTGTCACCTCATTCACATCATGGCACAACCCTATATTTCCTTTACTGCATTCCTTCTCTTGATGTACTGTTAGACTAGGATTACAATAGCACTAAACCGCTCTCCGGCTTTTGGGAGTTTTTTAAAAATCAAATAATTAACCTTTATCTAAAATGAAATTAGCCTGATTTTTATAATTTAATTGTAAGACCTACAGTATGTGAATGTATCAATGGACTGCTTCAATTGAGAAATACTGCTTTTTATTAAAGGGTGAGACGTCAGTGGAGTCCAACACCAACACTCCTGAGTGGAATGAGCAGATCTCTTTCATCGAGCAGTTTCCTCCCCTTGCCCGGCGAATCAAAGTGCAGATCCTGGATGATGCCAACATTGGCGATGTGGCAGTGGGGACACACTTTCTTGACATGCAGCAAATCTCCAACCCCAACAGAAATGGTAGCGTCTGCAGCAGAAGACCTAAACTCGCCATAGCTTCTTACCACAAGTTGGATCCTGACCACAACTAGGATATTGATGGGACTTTGGGCTTAGATGGATCCTAGTTGCGTGAGGTGACAGTGCCTGCAGTCCGAAATCAATACAGACCTAAAGTGTGAAAGGTTTCATCCCCCCAAAAATCCCTTCAACAAAGGCATATCCATAATCTCTAGGAACAATACTTCCCACCAAGCAGTTTTAAATTGACAGGCTTGAAAATCAGTTCAGTTCGCTACCCAAACCAGATCAAACCAGACACATCTGGTTTCAAGTGGCCAAGTCACGTCATGTGATCTGCTACTGCGGTTAGTGGACGCACTGGGAATTAGACATGAGATCTGATTACATCAGTGATTACATCAGCTTTTCTTCTATGTACTGTCATTCTTGTACTACGAAAGATTAAGGCATGGCTCGTTGTACAAGCCCTACACCTATGGGAACTGTACATGTTTAGAGCGCCACCATGAGTTAAAAGATGTCACTTTTTTTCCCTCTTAAAAAAAATCTACAATCCTTTTAGAATAGTGATTTACCCTATGCTAAGCCGCGCCCCAGAATTTGTGGCAACCAATCAACTGTTGTTGAGTCCGACACCTTGGGAAAGCTTACATTTTAAACGCATGGAAGCCATTGAGGGCATTGCAAAAATTGATTCTTTGTCATCCAAAAAACGAATTGTTTAAATGGCTAAATAATTAAACGGTGCACCAGGGGTACATGCTACTGGGATTCCTGAAATATTCCTGGAATATTTTTTAGAATCCGAAATTATACTTTTGTTACATTGTTTGCTAGCTCAGCTGGTTAGCTAGCTCTCAGTCTTATTGACCACCCAATGTTGCTAACACTAGCTAGCTAGCCAGTTAATATAACTTATAAAAAAAAAGAAGTATATTAGCTAAGTTATTCATGTTATGAATACAACTTTTATCTGCTGTCGACATTAGGATACAATTCGAGAGTCCCAGTTAGCTCCAAAAGTGGTTAGTAACTTTGGCTGGATGCTAAGCACAAACCAGATGGGATGGCGTATCGCTGCAGAATGCTGTGGTAGCCATGCTGGTTAAGTGTGCCTTGAATTATAAATGATTCACACACAGTGTCCTCAGCAAAGCACCCCTAAACCTTCACACCTCCTCCTCCATGCCTCACGGTGGGAACTACACATGCGGAGATCATCTGTTCATCTACTCTGCGTCTCACAAAGACGTGGCGGTTGGAACCAAAAACCTCAAATTTAGAATCATCAGACCAAAGGACAGATTTCCACCGGTCTAATGTCCATTGCTCGTGGCCCAAGCAAGTCTCTTCTTCTTATTGGTGTCCTTTATTAGTTGTTTCTTTGCAGCAATTCGACCATGAAGGCCTGCTTCACGCAGTCTCTGAACAGTTGATGTTGAGATGTGTCTGTTACTTGAACTCTGAGGCATTTATTTTGACTGCAGTCTGAGGTGCAGTTAACTCTAATGAACTTATCCTCTGCAGCAGAGGTAACTCTGGGACTTCCCAGAGACAGTTTCTTCATAGCGTTTTGCGTTTTTTTAAACTGCACAAAGTTCTTGACATTTTCCGTATTGACTGACCTTTATGTGTTAAAGTAATGATGGACTGTCATTTCTCTTTGCATATTTGAGCTGTTCTTGCCATAATATGGACTTGGTGTTTTACCAAATAGGACTATCATCTGTATACCACCCCTACCTGGTCACAACACAACTGATTGGCTCAAACGCATTAAGGAAAGGAATTCCACAAATTAACAAGGCACACCTGTTAATCGAAATGCATTCCGGCTTTCTCATGAAGCTGGTTGAGAAAATGCCAAGAGTGTGCAAAGCTGTCATCAAAACAAAGGGTGGCTACTTTGACAAATCTCAAATATATCATATATTTTGGTTTGTTTTAACACCTTTTTGGTTACTACATTTGGTTTACTATGTTACGTAACCCTGAGTCCAGGTTGAAATTCCAGCAAAATTTGGAAAGGACAGTTACTTCTGACTAAGAGCTACCAACGTAAGTACATTTAGACTGAAAGACAAGTTAATTTTGTCAAACTTGTGAGGCTCTCCATGCTCATTAGTTGCTCATTCAACCTATTTGCTGCTACTTTACTCAATCCCATTTCGAACGGCTCCATTCCTAACTGTTTTACATTCCCTGAGACCAACCAAAAATATTTCCTTGGCTAAATATTCCCAGATTTTCATAAAACAGCCACACGCGGTCTCTCGTTTCTGTATCACCAAATTTTGTGCAAGGCAAAATAGTAGTACTTGGTGCTCATCAATTAGCTTGTTTGGTGCAGCAGGAACAGGGGTGTGATGCTCCTGGAGCGCACTGCACCCTCACAATGGTGCTCATTTAGTAAAGTTAGATCAAAGCTGAATCAATGTCTTGGAAGATCACATAATGATTATGAGTGTTCTACATAACAGAATCAGATATAATAGCATAGCCTTGCTGTTACATCAAAAACACCACCTCGTTTCTAATTATATTTTAGGATGGTTAGCCGTATAGTCCAAAAATTATTTGCATGCATCCAAAACCACTAAAAACCGCCACTAGGCAGAATGTGCTTTAATTTAAACAAAATACATAAAGGCTATATAAGTTTGTTAACGCCATCTGCTCTAATTGGCTTACAAAACAGTAATTCCAAGAAGATCTAAATGCATATTCCCATAAAAATGATTGAGATCAAATGATTGGCATGCAGATGTAGCTTGGATGTTTCACAGCAAAACGTGAAGAATTATCATTTTGAAATTAGGTATGCCTTATTTGGGGTTTGAGCATGTCTTCTTATTTTAAATATATTTTTTTACTATGTTTCGGCATAGGCAGACGTTGCAATATATGTATGCGTTTTATGCATCTTCCAACGGGGGGAGTGCTGCTTCTAAAAATTATTCATGTTGGATACACTGGCCCATGAATGTCCCACAATATCATCCTGTTGTCCCCCATTTGGGTATTTTAAATGTGGTCACCCTAAATTAGTGAGATATTTTATTTAAAGCCTAGACTTTCAACAACAAAAAATTCCCCAACATGGTGACAAAAATGTTTAAAAAAATTATAATAAATAGCTTTTCTTTGCCTGCTGTTGCTCTGGCTCTGTAATAGTCAAGTTGTGGGTGACACCTGTATCAGAATCCCATGGTTCTTACCTTTCTAACAGTACTAAGCATGTTTTGATACGATTTATATAATCTAGATGTATCTAATGAGTCAGAGTTGAACATGTTGCCTGGTGGTAAGTATTGTTCTTGGAGATTATGAATATGCCTTTGTTGACAGGAAACATTTTTTGGGGTGAAACGGCATACTTTAGGTCTGTATTGATTTCAGACGCCAGGCACTGAAGCTTCGCACAACTATGATACATCTAAGCCCAATGTCCTGTCAAGATCCATGTTGCGGTCCAAAGCTACTATCGACAGAATGATAAAGGTCTTTCTTGGGGGAAGGGATTTACTATAAAAATATAGGAATTGTCTTAAGTAACACTTACCTTATAATAACTTCTTTATAATGCACATTTATATTGTAATCTGCATAATGCTATGCATGCACAACATGGGTGTTTATAACTGCGGATAAAGATGTATAATCAGGGGTGGAAATGGAGAAAAAAAATACTCTGGGAACCAATTCTTACGAATCAAAATTATTTCACTAATTGATTTCAATGTAGAATTCCCATTTCTTTTTGCATGTCACAAGGATTTCCCAGGGTTCTCCCTGGGATTTCACTCCCAGAACCCGCCCCCCCCCCATTTCCACCCATGTATAATACAATATGTACTGTCATAATGCCTTATAAAAATTATAATCAAGGGATATATTCACATTCCACCCTCTTCCTCAACAAATATGTATCACAATGTTAATTAGGCAAAATTTTGCCTGTTCATAATGCTGTATGATAAAATTACATAACGGAATTATTATGCTGTGTATTATATTGCATTATGCATAGCTCATAACATTAATGCACTTATAATGCATGATGGAGATGGTATTTGTAGGAGGTGTTACCGTCTTTGGTCCTGTCTATTACAAATTTGATGTAAACATCCATCTGTCAATTATACTGCATCGCTCAGTAATGACATTATCATTCCCCTCTCTCTGGTGTGGTCTCCCTGGGTTCATCCTTTCCATCCTCTCCAGGGTTCAATCCCACCTTTGGCCCGTCCTGGATCAACCTGTACGGCTCCCCTCAGAACTCTGCCCTGGGTGACATCCACCAGGTTCTGAACGAAGGTCTGAGCGAGGGCATCTTCTACCGGGGCCGCATGCTGCTGTCTCTCAGTGTGGAGGTCTACTCCTCCCCCAACACTGCTGCCGGGGAGAACAGCAAGGCCACATCCGGTGCCAGGAGCGCCCTTGGCAAGCTCTCCCTCAAGAAGAAAAGCCGGAAGTCCAAGGAAAAGAAGCAAGAAGGTAGCAAACAGTTATTGTACAAGTTACAATGGTTGTTGTATTTTGCATTGCAGTTTAGTATGTTGTTAGTTGGTCTGTGTGATGTTGTTTTATGGTATAGTGCGGTGCCATCAGTTAAAGGCTAAGCATATGAAGGGATGTGTTGTTCTGCAAGCTTTGGTGATTTGTTGTTGTTGGTGTGATGTGTAGCAGCACCAGGCTCTGGGGGGCCTGCAGAGGAGTCTGAGGAAGCAGGTACAGAGGTACCCGGGGCTGTGACTGTGGAGGTGGAGGAGATTCATCCCTTGCCTGAGGTCAGCACCGCCTACATCCCCCAGAAACCTAACACGATAATAAACCCACTCTGGCATACCATTTGCTGCATTATTAGTGCCTGATTGTTTAAGTTTGAGTACTTAAGACCCCTCTTCTTGTGTTCTTGTTACAGGAGACTACCTGGTGTATTTGACAACTTGTCTTATTTTGTCTTACAGAATTTCTTTGGAGAAAAGGAAGAATTTTTGCTGTTCGCATCTCTCTTTGAAGTGACCATGATTGATCCCATCATTGGAAGCAAGCCAGTGACCTTTGAGTTGTCCATTGGTAATACTGTGACATTTTGCCCACTTTTTCAAGATAAGAAACTAGACATTGCTGGGATTAGTGCCAAGTTAATTAGCAATCATCTAACTATAACCTATGTAATGAAATACATTACTGAAATCTGCCCCTGGTGGTGCAGTTACATCCACCTTGAAGTGTTGCAATACAGGTTCACTTTTCAGTGCCCATAATTGTTTTTCTATCAAACATGGATTTTGTCAAGGTCTTTTCACTGAGATATAGTCTGTGTGTTGTGTATTTTTGGATGTGAACAGGGAACTACGGTAAGGCAGCAGAGGTGGTAGTGAATCCAAAGAAGAGTCAGAGCAGAGAGGATCTAAGCAGTGAGAGACAGTCTCTGTTGGAATCATCAGAAGATGAACTGGAGAGGGAGGATATTCCAAGCCCTGGGTCACAGAATAGTTCTATCACTGCTCCGAGAAGACCACAGTTTACTGAGTATGACAGGTAACTCAAAGTCTTATTCGTCTGATAAAATATCAACAGACAAACTAACAATGGATGCACCCCAGCCATCTTCCAGATAGATACCAGGGCAGTGTAAATCTTATTTTCTTTATTTTTTATTTTTTACATTTACAGATCATTTAGCTGTGTCCCGATGGTATATGAGAAGCCTTGTATGTTTCTGTGGACCCATTTCGAGGACCACTGCTTCCGTTACCACAATGTCAACTGGCTGCACAAGATGGCTGATAGGCTGGTAAGTGATCTCAGATCTAAATACTGTAACCTGTGCTTAACTTGTGACCTGATCTCCATCGGTTCCCTGGAAGCCGCAAAGATACTGAAGTTGAGGGCTGTTCTCTCTTCGTTAGGAATATGGCATTGATGAGGTGGAGAAACTTCTAAAGAGACCAAGGAGCAATGCCAAGGAGCGCTTAGGGGAGGTGCTTTTGGAGTTTGTCACGAGTTGCAAGTGAGTTGCCACAATACCATCTCAGCATTTGGAAACAACAAGTGGACAACCTGTAGCATTTTAGTCAATTGCTTACAGTAGGTTACCATGATGCTTTTAAATGTTTATCAATCATCCCCAGCTGACAATTGGCTCATTCATCCCCCCCTCCTCTCCCCTGTAACTATTCCCCAGGTCGTTGCTTTATATGAGAATGTGTTCTCAGTCAGCTTACCTGGTAAAATAAAGGTAAAATAAATAAAACTATTTAATAATAAAAATAACCATGTCTCTCGCTGCCCTGAAGGCAGTACAACTCCAACTCAGATAGGAAGACACCGGCGAAGCGCAACAACCTGGACAAATTCCGCAAGGAGTTTATCAAGAAGAACATTGTGAGTGAGGCAAAAACATGAGCCACTAATCTCATCCGTTATTATCTCAATCCACATTACAAACACAATTCTCACGGATTATATTGATACTATGTTTCTATCCTGTGATATGGTATCTATGAAGAGACATACACAGGTACAGACACATGCATACGCACTCTACACACACGTACATTGTAATATTGTTGTATGGCGGTATTATGCATTTTGTATTGTAGATATGTAGTAGTGTAATAATGTTATACAGTGGGGCAAAAAAGTATTTAGTCAGCCACCAATTGTGCAAGTTCTCCCACTTAAAAAGATGAGAGAGGCCTGTAATTTTCAACATATGTACACTTCAACTATGAAAGACAAAATGAGAAAAAAAATCCAGAAAATCACATTGTAGGATTTTTAATTTATTTATTTGCAAATTATGGTGGAAAATAAGTATTTGGTCACCTACAAACAAGCAAGATTTCTGGCTCTCACAGACCTGTAAAAATACTTTCTTTAAGAGGCTCCTCTGTCCTCCACTCGTTACCTGTATTAATGGCACCTGTTTGAACTTGTTATCAGTATAAAAGACACCTGTCCACAACCTCAAACAGTCACACTCCAAACTCCACTATGGCCAAGACCAAAGAGCTGTCAAAGGACACCAGAAACAACATTGTAGACCTGCACCAGGCTGGGAAGACTGAATCTGCAATAGGTAAGCAGCTTGGTTTGAAGAAATCAACTGTGGGAGCAATTATTAGGAAATGGAAGATATACAAGACCACTGATAATCTCCCTCGATCTGGGGCTCCACGCAAGATCTCACCCCGTGGGGTCAAAATGATCACAAGAACGGTGAGCAAAAATCCCAGAACCACACGGGGGGACCTAGTGAATGACCTGCAGAGAGCTGGGACCAAAGTAACAAAGCCTACCATCAGTAACACACTACGCCGCCAGGGACTCAAATCCTGCAGTGCCAGACGTGTCCCCCTGCTTAAGCCAGTACATGTCCAGGCCCGTCTGAAGTTTGCTAGAGAGCATTTGGATGATCCAGAAGAAGATTGGGAGAATGTCATATGGTCAGATGAAACCAAAATAGAACTTTTTGGTAGAAACTCAACTCGGCGTGTTTGGAGGACAAAGAATGCTGAGTTGCAGCCAAAGAACACCATACCTACTGTGAAGCATGGGGGTGGAAACATCATGCTTTGGGGCTGTTTTTTTGCAAAGGGACCAGGACGACTGATCCGTGTAAAGGACAGAATGAATGGGGCCATGTATCGTGAGATTCTGAGTGAAAACTTCCTTCCATCAGCAAGGGCATTGAAGATGAAACGTGGCTGGGTCTTTCAGCATGACAATGATCCCAAACACACCGCAACGAAAGAGTGGCTTCGTAAGAAGCATTTCAAGGTCCTGGAGTGGCCTAGCCAGTCTCCAGATCTCAACCCCATAGAAAATCTTTGGAGGGAGTTGAAAGTCCGTGTTGCCCAGCAACAGCCCCAATACATCACTGCACTAGAGGAGATCTGCATGGAGTAATGGGCCAAAATACCAGCAACAGTGTGTGAAAACCTTGTGAAGACTTACAGAAAGCGTTTGACCTCTGTCATTGCCAACAAAGAGTATATAACAAAGTATTGAGATAAACTTTTGTTATTGACCAAATACTTATTTTCCATCATAATTTGCAAATAAATTCATTAAAATTCCTACAATGTGATTTTCTGGATTTTTTTTCTCATTTTGTCTGTCATAGTTGAAGTGTACCTATGATGAAAATTACAGGCCTCTCTCATCTTTTTAAGTGGGAGAACTTGCACAATTGGTTGCTGACTAAATACTTTTTTGCCCCACTGTATGTTGTACTGTTTTATCTTTTTTTTTTTTTTTAATTTTTTTTTTTTTTTTATCCCCGTTTCTCCCCAATTTTCGTGGTATCCAATCGCTAGTAATTACTATCTTGTCTCATCGCTACAACTCCCGTACGGGCTCGGGAGAGACGAAGGTCGAAAGCCATGCGTCCTCCGAGGCACAACCCAACCAAGCCGCACTGCTTCTTTAACACAGCGCGCCTCCAACCCGGAAGCCAGACGCACCAATGTGTCGGAGGAAACACCGTGCACCTGGCCCCCTTGGTTAGCGCGCACTGCGCCCAGCCCGCCACAGGAGTCGCTGGAGCGCGATGAGACAAGGAAATCCCTACCGGCCAAACCCTCCCTAACCCGGACGACGCTAGCCCAATTGTGCGTCGCCCCACGGACCTCCCGGTCGCGGCCGGCTGCGACAGAGCCTGGGGGCGAACCCAGAGATTCTGGTGGTGCAGTTAGCACTGCGATGCAGTGCCCTAGACCACTGCGCCACCCGGGAGGCCAGTTTTATCTTTTTTTAATGTAAATATATACATATCTTTCCTCAGATTGTCCTAGCCAAGCAGTCTCTGCGAGTGAAGCGGAAGGTGACCAGACGTACAGTGAAGGAAAGACTGACAGACACCAAGAGGATCCTAAAGAGGCTACAACTCCTGACGAAAGAAGTGAGTCGAAGCGAGGGCTTTGCAGGGGTGGGATTGGGTCTTTCAATCGAATTCAAACAAATGTATTTATAAAGCCCTTTTTACATCAGCAGATGCCACAAAGGGGACAGCCAGGAGTAATTAGGCCAGATAGTCCTGAGGCATGGTCCTAATGCTCAGGTCCTCTGGGAGGGGAGAGAAAGAGAGAGAAATGGGAGAATTAAGAGCATACTTAAGCTCACACAGGACACCAGATAAGACAGGACAATTTCACCAAATAGAATAGACTGACCCTAGCCCACCGGCACATAGACTATTGCAGCATAGATACTGGAGGCTGAGACACAGGGGGGGTCTGTGGACACTGAGTTTGACAATACCCCCCGGATAGGGCCATCCAGGCAGGATATAACCCCATCCACTTTGCCAAAGCACAGCCTCCACACCACTAAAAGGATATCAACAGACCGCCACCTTACTACCCTGAGACAAGGCTGAGCATAGCCCACAAAATTCTCCTCCACCGCACGAGCCCGAGGGGGCACAAAACCGGACAGGAAGATCACGTCAGTGACTCAACCCACTCAAGTATAGTGTATAGTGAAGAAAACCTGGTGTGATGCATCCCTCCTAGGGACGGCATGGAAGAGCGCTAGTAAGCCCCCTTAATAGGTTCAGAGGCAGAGAATCCCAGTAGAGAGGGGAGACGGCCAGGCAGAGACAGCAAGGGCGGTTCGTCACTTGCCATTCACCTTCGCACCACTGGACCAGACTACACTCAATCATAAGACTTACTGAAGAGATGAGTCTTCGGTAAAGACTTAAAGGTCGAGACCGAGTCTGCGTAACTCACCTGGATAGGTAGAGCATTCCATAAAAATGTAGCTCTACAGGAGAAAGCCCTGCCTCCAGCTGTTTGCTTATAAAATTCTAGGGACAATATGGAGGCATGTGTCTTGTGACCATAGTTTACGTGTAGGTATATACGGCAGCACCAAATCGAAGAGAGACACTACATGACCAAAGGTATGTGGACACCTGCTCGTCAAACATCTCATTCCAAAATCATGGGTATTAATAAAGAGTTGGTGCCCCCTTTGCTGCTATAATTGTCTCCACTCTTCTGGGATGGATTTCCACTAGATGTTGGAACATTGCTGCGGGGACTTGCTTCCATTCAGCCACAAGAACGTTAATGAGGTCGGGCACTTGATGTTGGGCGATTAGACCTGGCTCGCAGTCGGTGTACCAATTCATCCCAAAGGTGTTCGATAGAGTTGAGGTCAGGCCTCTGTGCAGGCCAGTCAAGTTCAGAAACAGGGAAAGGCCTTCCCCAAACTGTTGCCACAAAGTTGGAAGCACAGACTCGTCTAGAATGTCATTGTATGCTGTAGTGATTTCCCTTCACTGGAACTAAGGGGCCTAGCCCAAACCATGAAAAACAGCCCCAGGCCATTATTCCTCCTCCACCAAATGTTATAGTTGGCTCTATAAATTTGGGCAGGTATCGTTCTCCTGGCATCCGCCAAACCCAGATTTGTCAGTCGGACTGCCAGATGGTGAAGCGTGATTCATCACTTCAGAGAACGTGTTTCCCCTGTTCCAGAGTCCAATGGCGGCGAGCTTTACATCACTCCACATAATTTTGTATTTACACTACCGGTCAAAAGTTTTAGAACTCATACTCATTCAAAGTATATTTTACTATTTTCTACATTGTAGAATTATAGTGAAGACATCAAAACTATGAAATAACACATATGGAATCATGTAGTAACCAAAAAAGTGTTAAACAAATCAAAATATATTTTATATTTGAGATTCTTCAAATAGCCACCTTTTGCGTTGATTGCACACTCTTGGCATTCTCTCAACCAGCTTCATGAGGTCGTCACCTGGAATGCCTTTAAATTAACTTCTTATGGCTGCGGGATCAATATGGGGATCGATAACGGGATCGATATGACAACAGCCAGTGAAAGTGCAGGGCGCCAAATTCAAACAACAGAAATCTCATAATTCAAATTCCTCAAATATACACTTATCTTATGCCATTTTAAAGGTAATCTTGTTGTTAATCCCACCACAGTGTCCGATTTCAAAAAGGCTTTACAGCGAAAGCACCACAAACGATTATGTTAGGTCACTGCCAAATCACAGAAAAACACAGCCATTTTTCCAGTCAAAGACAGGAGTCCAAAAAGCAGAAATAGAGATAAAATGAATCACTACCCTTTGATGATCTTCATCAGATGACACTCATATGACTTCATGTTACACAATATATGTATGTTTTCTTCGGTAAAGTTCATATTTATATCAAAAAATCTCAGTATACATTGGCGCGTTATGTTCAGTAGTTCCAAAAACATCCGGTGATTTTGCAGAGAGCCACATTAATTTCCAGAAATACTCATAATAAACATTGATCGAAGATACAAGTGTTATACATGGAATTTAAGATCCACTTCTCCTTAATGCAACCGCTGTGTCGGGTCCAAAAAAAAAGAAGCTTTACGGAAAAAGCAAACCATGCAATACTCAGAGCCCAATCAAGACAAAAAGATATCCGCCATAGTGTGCAGTCAACAGAAGTCAGAAATTACATTATAAACATTCACTTACCTTTGATGATCTTCATCAGAATGCACTCCCAGGAATCCCAGTTCCACAATAAATGTTTGTTTTGTTCGATAATGTCCATCATTTATGTCCAAATAGCTACTTTTGTTAGAGCGTTTTGTAAACAAATCCAAAGTCATGAAGCGCGTTCACTAGGAGCAGACGAAATGTCAAGAAGTTACGTTACAGTCCGTAGAAACATGTCAAACGATGTAGAGAATCCATCTTTAGGATGTTTTTAACATAAATCTTCAATAATGTTCCAACAAGAGAATTCCTTTGTCTTCAGAAAAGCAAATGGCACAGAGCTCGCTCTCACATGAACGAGCGTCACAAGCTCAAAGCATTCTGCCAGACCTCTGACTCATTCCCCTCTCATTCGGCCCAATCCACTTCACAGTAGAAGCATCAGACAAGGTTCTATAGACTGTTGACATCTAGTGGAAGCCTTAGGAAGTGCAACATGACCCATATCCCACTGTATCTTCAATAGTGAATGAGTTGAAAAATGACCAACCTCAGATTTCCCACATCCTTTTTGGATCTTTTCTCAGGTTTATGAGTTCTGTTATACTCACAGACATCATTCAAACAGTTTTAGAAACTTCAGAGTGTTTTCTATCCAAATATACTAATACTATGTATATATTAGCAACTGGGACTGAGTAGCAGGCCGTTTACTCTGGGCACCTCTGTGCACCTTTCATCCAAGCTACTCAATACTGCACCTGCAGCCATAAGAAGTTGACAGATGTTTGTACTCCGACGTCCTTGGGTAGGCGGAGGGAGTCTGGAAGGCCGTCTTGGAATCTTTGGCTTGTCCAATAATTTATAGCGCAACTTTTGATATTCCTTGGTTGGGGGTCAGAGCAGATTATTTGTTACGATTTCAAAATTAATAAAATGGTGGTCCAGGTTTATGAGGAAAAACATTTAGATCCACAATATTTATTCCATGGGACAACACTAGATCCAGGGTTTGAATGTGGCAATGTGTAGATTTGGAGACAGTGGGTTTTGTCCGATGATGATGGCTCCAATAGCTTTTTGGAGTGGGTCTGTGGACTTTTTCATGTGAATATTGAAGTCATCAAAAAGATCTGCCATGACTACGAAGTCCGAAAGGAATTCAGGGAACTCAGTGAGGAATGCTGTATATGGCCTAGTAGTTCCCTCTATATTTATTTCTTCAACGAAGTCATAGGTTTTCCCATATGTGGGAGTCTGACCAGCTGCTGCATTTTGACAGGCTTCCTTTTCTCTGCAAGATTCTTCCTCCCTTCTTCCTGCTGCCAAAGCAGCAGCTACTCTTCCTGAGGTCCATCAAAATTAATTAACCTTGTTGATAGTTTTTTTTAGAAGGCAGAGCATCGCTTTATTATTGACAGACTTCTCCCCATTTTAGCTACTACTGCATGAATATGTTTTGACCATGACAGTTTACAATCTAGTGTTACTCCAAGCAGTTTAGTCATCTCAACTTGTTCAATTTACACATGATTTATTACACGATTTAGTTGAGGTTTAGGGTTTAGTGAGTGTTTTGCTCCAAATGTTGATTTGTAACAAAGGGGTTTAGGGTTCAATGAGTGTTTTGTTCCAATGCTTTTAGTTTTAGAAATATTTAGGGCTAACTTATTCCTTGCCATCCACTCTGAAACTAACTGCAGCTCTTTGTTGAGTGTTGCAGACATTTCAGTCGCTGTAGTAGCTAACGTGTATAGTGCTGAGTCATCCACCTACATAGACACTCTGGCTTTACTCAAAGTTAGTGGCATGTCGTTAGTAAAAATGTAAAAATTTAAAAAGCATCAATATAATAAAAAAAAAATAATTATAATTTAAAGTGACCCAAAGCTTTTTACTGTCATTCTTTATATGATTTATCTTTGTTTCATATTGTAGTTTATTTTTATTTAGTTTAGTCACATGATTTCTTAATTTGCAGTATGGTTGCCAATCAGTTAAGCTGCCAGACCTAATTGCCATACCTTTTGCCTCATCCCTCTCAACCATACCATTTTTCAAGTCCTCATCAATCCAAGGGGATTTAACCGTTTTACAGTCATTTTCTTAATGGGTGTGTGCTTATTAGTAACTGGAATAAGTAGTTTCATAAATGTGTCAAGTGCAGCGTCTGGTTGCTCCTCATTACACACAACAACATAGGAATCACTACAAAACTTACTGTATGACCTCTTATACACTAGGCCCAGCCTTTGGAACTTTGGTTTTCCTATATATGGCTACTATATTGTGATCACTACATTCTATGGGTCTGGATACTGCTTTTAAGCAAATATCTGTAACATTAGTAGAGATGTGATCAATACATGTTGATTTCATTCCTGTGCTGTTTGTAAATACCCTGGTAGGGTGACTGACAACCTAATCCAGGTTGCAGGCACTGGTTAGAGTTTAAAGTTTTTTCCTGAGTGGGCAGCTTGATGATAGCCAGTCTATTTAAAGCACCCATAAAATATACTTCTCTGTTGATATCACATACATTATCAAGCATTTCACACATATTATCCAGATACTGACTGTTAGCACTTGGTGGTCTATTGCAGCTTCCCACAAGAATGGGCTTTTGGTGAGGCAGATTAACCTGTAGCCATATTACTTCAACAGTATTTAACGTCTGTAATCGTCTGTAATCTTTACAGGATGTGGTTCTGAATATAGAACGCAACGCCGCCTCCGTTGGCATTTCTGTCTTTTCGGTAGATGTTTTAACCATGTATTGCTACCACTGTATCGTCAAAGGTATTATCTACTGTAAGTAAGTTTCAGAGATAGTCAGAATATGAATGTCATCAGTTACAAGCAAGTTATTGACTTCATGGACCTTGTTTTATAGGCTACATATGTTAAAAACCTCTTTGGGCTAGACGTGGCGCTAGCGACCCACCTCGACAACATCTGGTGAAATTGCAAAGCGTAAAATTCAAATTTCAGAAATAGTCATATTTAACATTCATGAAAATACAAGTGTCATACATCAGAAAAAAAGGGTAACTTCTTGTTAATCCAGCCGCTGTGTCAGATTTCAAAAAGGCTTTACGGTGAAAGCACACCATACGATTATCTGAGGACAGCACTCAGCAAACAAAAGCATTTAAAACATTTTCCAACCAGGCAGGTGCGCCACGAAAGTCAGAAATAGCGATCAAACTTAAGACGGAGAATCGTTATTGTCTTTACCGGAGATAATCAACAAAGTACTCGCTCTCATCCATGCGTGTGAAAACACTACAGCCAAAATGGGAGCCACTTAGAACAACTACAAATTCTAGCTCATTTTTCCAAAAACAAGCCTGAAACTCTTTCTAAAGACTGTTGACCTCTAGTGGAAGCCCTAGGAATTGCAATCTGGGAGGTTTTCCCTTCATATTAAAAATGACAGCCATTGGAATCAGTGGTGGGCTGAATTATTATTGTTTTTTCCTGGATGGTTTTCGCCTGCCATATCAGTACTGTTATACTCACAGACATTATTTTAACAGTTTTAGAAACTTTAGAGTGTTTTCTACCCTATTATATGCATATCCTAGCTCCTGGGCCTGAGTAACATGCAGTTTACTTTGGGCACGCTTGTCATTCAGACGTCAAAATACTGCCCCCTAACCCAAAGGGCTATTTTTAGCACTTTACTGGGTTGCTTGATTGTTTTTATTGCTTTACTGAGAAGCTTATCAGAAGTAGACCTACTCATGGTATTTACATTGGAGCCGATAGTGCAGGGTGAGCTGCATCAAGTGGTCTTCCTACTATTGCACACCGCCTCAGTGCTAACAGTGTATCTCTGGATTATAGGCTCATGATTACTGCTTACAATAGCTGTAGGATAAACAGATGTATTCGGTGCAATTAGCGGTACATAAATTTAATTACTTACATTGTGTTTGCCAGTGCCCCTAATATCATGTACATTTGATGCAGCATTATGACGACTCATTGTCACAATGGTAGGGATTAACTGAGCTGGTCTTGGATCATTTACCAGTCATTGTTTCAACGCAGCCTTGAAATGCGTGGACAGAGTCCAGGAGCCAAGATGATTTGGATGGACTCTTCTGTTTCCAGAAGATGTCAAATTTATCAACAAAAGTGACTCCAGCAGAGCAACAGTAGTCTTTTAGTCAGGTGTGTAATGTCAGCAGTCTACTGAATCTTTCACACCCGCGGCCCAACGATGGTACTGGACCATTTGCATTAAAATGAAAAATAAAAAAATACTTTTGGAGACTATTAATTCTAAAATCAGTTCTTTAAATCAAATGAAATCAACGTTTATTTGTCATGTGCTCCGAATACAACCTTACAGTGAAATGCTTACTTACAGGCTCTAACCAATAGTGCAAAAAAAGGTATTAGGTGAACAAAAGGTAAGTAAAGAAATAAAACAACAGTAAAAAGACAGGCTATATACAGTAGCGAGGCTATAAAAGTAGTGAGGCTTCATACAGACACTGGTTAGTCAGGCTGATTGAGGTAGTATGTGGTTAAAGTGACTATGCATAATAATGAACAGAGAGTAGCAGTAGCGTAAAAGAGGGGGTGGTGGGTGGCGGGACACAATGCAGATAGCCCGGTTAGCCAATGTGCGGGAGCACTGGTTGGTCGGCCCAATTGAGGTAGTATGTACATGAATGTATAGTTAAAGTGACTATGCATATGTGATAAACAGAGAGTAGCAGCAGCGTAAAAAGAGGGTTTGGGGGGGGGCACACAATGCAAATAGTCCGGATAGCCATTTGATTACCTGTTCAGGAATCTTATGGCATGGGGGTAAAAAATGTTGAGAAGCGTTTTTGTCCTATACTTGGCACTCCGGTACCGCTTGCCATGCGTTATTAGAGAGAACAGTCTATAAAGGGGTGGCTGGGATCTTTGACAATTTTTATTGCCTTCCTCTGACACCGCCTGGTGTAGAGGTCCTGGATGGCAGGCAGCTTAGCCCCAGTGATGTACTGGGCCATACGCACTACCCTCTGTAGTGCATTGCGGTCAGAGGCCGAGCAATTGCTGTACCAGGCAGTGATGCAACCAGTCAGGATGCTCTCGATGTTGCAGCTGTAGAACCTTTTGAGGATCTCAGGACCCATTCCAAATCTTTTTAGTCTCTTGAGGGGGAATAGGCTTTGTCGTGCACTCTTCACGACTGTCTTGCTGTGTTTGGACCATGACAGTTTGTTGGTGATGTGGACACCAAGGAACTTGATGCTCTCAACCTGCTCCACTACAGCCCCGTTGATGAGAATGGGTCCTCCTTTTCCTGTAGTCCACAATCATCTCCTTTGTCTTGGTTATGTTGAGGGATAGGTTGTTATTCTGGCACCTCCCGGCAAGGTCTCTGACCTCCTCCCTATAGGTTGTCTCGTCGTTGTCGATGATCAGACACTGTTGTGTTGTCTGCAAACTTAATGATGGTGTTGGAGTCGTGCCTGGCCGTGCAGTCGTGGGTGAACAGGGAGTACAGGAGGGGACTGAGCACGCACCCCTGGGGAGCTCCAGTGTTGAGGATCAGCGTGGCAGATGTGTTGCTACCTACCCTCACCACCTGGGGGCGGCCCGTCAGGAAGTCCAGGATCCAGTTGCAGAGGGAGGTGTTTAGTCTCAGGATCCTTAGCTTAGTGATGACCTTTGAGGGTACTATGGTGTTGGTTGCTGAGCTATAGTCAATGAATAGCATTCTCAGATAAGCGTTCCTTTTGTTCAGGTGGGAAAGAGCAGTGTGGAGTGCAATAGAGATTGCATCATCTGTAAATCTGTTTGGGCGGTATGCAAATTGAAGTGGGTCTAGGGTTTCTGGGATAATGGTGTTGATGTGAGCCATTACCAACCTTTCAAATCACTTCATGGCTACGGACGTAAGTGCTACAGGTTTCCTTTGTGTTCTTGGGCACAGGGACTATGGTGGTCTGCTTGAAACATGTTGGTATTACAGACTCAATCAGGGACAAAATCAATTTTCAACTGTTTTGAACTAGCCCTCCTGATGTCGTTTGACCCCACATGGACTATGACAGTGTCAGCTTCCAGCATCTGTGATAGAACAGTCGTAAGCATCCTTGTTATGTCCTGTACTCATGCTCCTGGGTAGCACCGGGTTTTTGCCTTGGGGACCGAGATGTTTCTCACTATAGAGCTGCCTATGATGACGGCTGGTGATGTTGAATGGGCCGATCTCTCAGGCAGCCTCACGGTCCTGTGAGGCTGGGAGCTCCGAGGATCTGAACCCGCGGTAGAAGCCAACGGAGAGGGAGACAGAACTGAGGACGAATACGCAGGTACCTCCGGATCCGATCTTGATTGGGAAGCCACCAAGGACGAAGGCGCCGGAACCTCTGGATCCAGCGCGGCAAAGCTGTTTCTGGTCTGTGTCAACATCTCCATGGAGAGCCCTGTTGCCAGAGGACGCCTTCTTCGATTTCCATGGCGTGTGACATACCTCCATGGCTGGTTGGTTGGGTCGAGATCAGCTCTGTTCTCCAGGGAAGGAGGAGACCCCTTCGGGATGGAACTCTGCCTAGCACCGGCCAGTCAGCTGTGGAGAGCCGACATGGCGGCAAAACTTCCACCAGACCAGAGCGGCGTCCGGCTACTTGGGTGGAAGAAAAATAAAAAGTAGGTGGGCGTGGGTTCCCCAGTAGCTTATGTAGGTTTTCTACTTGCTTGCTAAGATTAGCTACTTTGCTCCTGTAGTCCTCCAAGCAGTTGCTACATTGAAAGTCAACGCGGTCCACATTGTCCAGGAACAAAGCAAAGTAAACACAGCTCCTGCAACGCTGGAAACGTTCAATAGCGGCCTCCATCTGAGACCGCCGAGCCAGTTAGGCTAGCTGGGCTTTCGCATCTCTCCCCTTATATGGAATCTGACAGGATCCCGGGACGGATAGCAGCGCTCACAGCAATTTAGCCCAACAGAGCCACAGGATTGAAAATATAATACAAGTATAAAAACACTGTCAGCTTTTAAACCGAGGTCTTTAGTTCAGGTTTCAGCATAAGACAGGTTTCAGTTTCGGCGTTTGACAACGTTGAACAACAACAAACATACGAGGCGCTCTGACGACGTGCTCATGTTATTTATAATGAGAGACCTCATTTAACACAGTAAATTAATTAGGCTTAAGCCATGTTTCAGTCAGGCCAATCACATCAAGGTTAGGATCAGTGATTAGTTCATTGACTGTGACTGCCTTGGAAGTGAGGGACTCTTCAGCAGACCAGGCTTGGTCCTGTTTGTGTGGGAGTCCCAGAAAGAGGGACAGTTATCTACTAATTCTGTCTTTTGGGAGGGGCAGAAAACAGTTTTCAACCAGCGATTTGGTTGTGCAAGTCTGCTGTAGTGCTCATCACTTCCCCAACTGGGAGGGGGCCAGAGACAATTACTTGATGTCAACACATCTTTTTAGCTAAGTTACACACTAATGTTATGTTGCGCTTGGTGACCTCTGACTGTTTCATCCTAACATTGTTAGTGCCGACGTGGATAACAATATCCCTATACAATCTACACCTGACAGTTTTAGCCTTAGCCAGCAACATCTACAGATGAGCCTTTATTTTGGTAGTCCTGCCCCCTGGTAAACAATGAATGATCGCTGGATGATTTTTTTAAAAGCATAATATTGCGGGTAATGGAGTTGCCAATGACTAGGGTTTTCAATGTCAGAACTAATGGTGGGAGGCTTCGGTGGCTCAGGACCCCGTAATGGGTGGAGAAGGCTCGGGCTCTGAAACCGACTCCTTGCTTAGTGGGGGAAATCGGCCTTTGCCTAACGGTTGCGTCTGAAGCCGAGCTTGCAACTCGGCTATCCTCACCGTAAGGCGATAGTTCTCCTGTATATTAAGAGTACAGCAACTGCAATGAGACGGCATCATGTCACTTAGCTTTTTTTCGGCCTGAGGACGCCCTGCAGATCTATGTTCAGATCAAGCGCCCAGGGTGAAAAAGTGTAATTAAAAAAGTTGTGTGAGGACAAAACTAAGACATTGGTAACCTTGTTAAATAAAGAGTTTGATTAAATAGTTATTAAGAGTAAAAAAAGCCACTCAAAAAGTTGGGCAGGTCAGGTAGCTAAGTAGCAGCAAACAGTACAGCAGTAAGGAGACAATGAGGAAGTGCTCACGTGACCAACAGCTCTTACTGACATTTAGACTTTTAACTATTTCTATGTGGGGACCTTTTTTTTCTCACTCTATTTCTATTTTTGTCTTCCTGCCTGTCTGCCTCTATCTCTTCCACTCTCTATCTGCAGCCTCAGAGCACCCTGCCAGATGTGTTTGTGTGGATGATGAGTGTAGGGAAACGGGTGGCCTTTGCCAGGATCCCCTCTCACTCCATCCTCTTCTCTTTGGTGGAGGAGGAAAGGGGGAAAGACTGTGGGAAACTCACCACCATATACTTGAAGGTATCTCCCAAATCTCTATATGGTGTTCTATACTAACTGTATTAATGTACAATATGTATCACTGTTTAATTTAATTCATACAAGTATCATATTACATTTGAATGTTATTCTATGGAATTTCGAGAGCTTTTTATTCCTGTGTGGAACAATCAACAAACTCCAAATCAAAGTTCTCTTGTGTCTTTAGGCTCCAGGTTACCCAGTGGGGGAGATCTTTGCTAAGCTGGAGGTGTATCTATGGCTTGGTATCACCAAATACTCCAAGAACTGTGTTAGCAGCCTGCCAGCTGAGTTCAAGCCTGTGTACGAGGAGGCTATGGGCATCATCCCTGTCCCTATGAACATGGCCCCCATCAAACTCTCCTGCGAGGGTAAGAGTTCCACCTTTACCTCTGATGACTCCCTCGGATGCAATACACACACACACACTCAAACTCACTCACACACATATGCAGCCTGACACATGTAGTGGACATGAGTTGAGCTCATGGTCTCGTGATGAGGTAGCCCGCCTTGCGACTTCAAAATCAGTGTCACCCTCGGCCCAAGGGGGAATTCCCTCTTGGACTAATGGTCAAGATATTGTTATTCACCCACACACACCCTTACATTGGCATGCACGGATGGGCACACATACAGATGTCGGATCTTAATTAGACCAGTTTTGTTGCACAAGTAAAATAATCAGTTTCTCCGTCTTTTCTGTATTTCTAGACAGCCGCTATTTCCAGTTGCGTGCCCATATCTACCAGGCGCGTGGCATCGTGGCAGCAGATGACAATGGACTGTCTGACCCCTTTACCAAGGTGGTGTTCTCCACACAATGCCAGGTCTCACGGGTGAGTGAGTCACAAACTGGAGGCACTTGTTAACCCACCGCTAGAGTACCACCTGAGTTTCAATGGGAGGAATGGAGCTCCTATACTTCCGGGATAGAAGATAATATACAGTGGAAAATTAAACAACTGTAGGATGGCCAGACAGAATACAGGACGAATTGAACAGTTTACCATCATATAAATGATCTATCATGGTCTACTGTAAAGGGGATATTCAGGTGAACAAAATATATTGTCAATCATAAATCAACCTGGTTTAATACAAGTTGCAACAGGGAGACACCTCTAGCACGGAAGCAGAGAAAATGTCTGACTCGCCTTCTCTCAGCAGGCCTTTATATTTTAATCTCACAGTACCAATGTTCTGTAAACGTCAGCCCGAGAGGCTGACACAATCAACACAATCAACACAAAAGACACTGACGACTTTGCCAGCTGCTACAGAATCAGTGTTCAGTATCACACAAGGTCATCAATACAATCACATATCGGTGTCCTTGTACAGCCAGTCTGGCGTCCGTCGCTATCAACAGATATTAGTTTAGTACATAACATACCGCATCGAGTCTCGTGAACATCAACCCCGAGAGTCACAAATAGAACTCTGGAAATCATGTGTATTACAGAAAGGGAAAACAATATATGCTTCGCATCGTGTTAATCATTCTTAACCGAATATGAACTTTTACTCATCTTAAATATTCCCCATTTCATCTACTATCTACTATCATGATCTACTATCATGGAAAAGCAACAGTTTGTGCACTAACAAAATCCCAATTCAACCTTCGAAATCATGGAACAATCTGGAACAATGCAGTTTACAATTGGCTTTTGGACGATGTGTTTGAAGTCTGGCAGTACCAATAATAATACAGTAATGATGTCTTTAGTAATGAAATGCAAACATGCACAAATAAGTACCCATGTATGTACAGTAGGTCTATATGACTGCCTTTGTTGTTTTTTTGTGGTTGTATTTTAGGTGATGGAGGAGACTCTCTCCCCGACCTGGTGTGAGCTGCTCCTGTTTGACCAGATCCTCATGGAGGGTAGTAAGGACCAATTAAGAGACGACCCTCCAATAATCATCATTAATGTCTATGATTACGACAAAATGGTAAACACTGTTAATGCTATGAATCCAGTATGGCTCTTTTTGTAAACTTGAGTGTTGTTGTGAATTATTTATCCTACTGCCTGGGTTGAGTGCTAAATGTCTGACCTCTTTTGTATACGTGAGGTGGTAGAGAAATAAGTGGAGCCGATCCTATGCCAACACATATTTAAACCAGAGCACGGGGAGCTTTGCCTAACCGTACAATACAGGTTCTTAGATCTGGTGGCGGGGAAGAGGCTGAGACTGGAATGACATTCTGATATTTATTATATATAAATATTTATCTTCATAAAATGTATAGAAAGTATTTCAATGATTGGCAAAAGAAAAATAATTATATGAAACAATGAAAATACAATACTATTAAGTCCTTGTTGACGCTGCCACTGTAATTTAGGCTGTAGTCCAGATTAGCAGTAGTGCACTCAAGGAATGGGCCGTGGCAAGAGTTAAGAGTTCTAGGGGAGACGCGTCTATACCACCCGCAACATCTGCTCAAAGAACTGCAACACAGACAAAACTGGTGAGAGTATGATGCCTGAATCACTGAATAACTCCTATCAGTCCATGTTCAATTGTCAGGAACAAAAGCAATACATTATGCCCAAGGACTAAGGCAAACCAAAAGAGTAAAGGCGTCTGCATACTAGGTTGGATTGCTTCTAGCAGAACTCGGCTAGGCGAAGTGAACGTCTATGCCTCGCATACTCCCTTAAATGACATTTGCTTAAAAAACTATTTAAAAAATGCAATAGTACTGTTGGTCCCTCTTGAGACACTGTAGCCAGTATACTGTACACCTCCAAAAAAGTCAGAATGAATCTAATATAGCTCAAGAAATCTGTAATACATTTGGACATTTTTGCCAAGGAGGTCTTAGTCGCGCAAAAGTACATCAAATGTATTTATATAGCCTTTCTTACATCAGCTGATGCCACAAAGTGCTGTACAGAAACCCAGCCTAAAACCCCAAACAGCAAGTAATGCAGGTGTAGAAGCACGGTGGCTAGGAAAAACTCCCTAGAAAGGCCAAAACCTAGCAAGAAACCTAGAGAGGAACCAGGCTATGAGGGTTGGCCAGTCCTCTTAAGGCTGTGCCGGGTGGAGATTATAACAGAACATGGCCAAGATGTTCAAATGTTCATAAATGACCAGCATGGTCAAATAATAATAATCACAGTAGTTATCGAGGGTGCAACAGGTCAGCACCTCAGGAGTAAATGTCAGTTGTCTTTTCATAGCCGATCATTGAGAGTATCTCTACCGCTCCTGCTGTCAATAGAGAGTTGAAAACAGCAGATCTGGGACAGGTAGCACGTCCGGTGAACAGGTCAGGGTTCCATAGCCGCAGGCAGAACAGTTGAAACTGGAGCAGCAGCAAGGCCAGGTGGACTGGGAACAGCAAGGAGTCATCATGCCAGGTAGTCCTGAGGCATGGTCCTAGGGCTCAGGTCCTCCGAGAGAGAGAGCGAGAGAATGAAAGAAAGAAAGAAAGAAAGCGAGAATTAGAAAGAGCATACTTAAATTCACACAGGACACCTGATAAGACAGGAGAAATACTCCATATATAACAGACTGACCCTAGTCCCCCGACACATAAACTACTGCAGCATAAATACTGGAGGCTGAGACAGGAGGGGTCAGGAGACACTGTGGCCCCATCCGATGATACCCCCGGACAGGGCCAAACAGGCAGGATATAACCCACCCACTTTGCCAAAGCACAGCCCCCACACCACTAGAGGGATATCTTCAACCACCAAATTACCATTCTGAGACAAGGCCGAGTATAGCCCACAAAGATCTCCGCCACGGCACAACCCAAGGGGGGGGCGCCAACCCAGACAGGAAGACCATGTCAGTGACTCAACCCACTCAAGTGACGCACCCCTCTTAGGGGCGGCATGGAAGAGCACCAGTAAGCCAGTGACTCAGCACCTGTAATAGGGTTAGAGGCAGAGAATCCCAGTGGAGAGAGGGGAACCGGCCAGGCAAAGACAGCAAGGGCGGTTCGTTGCTCCAGTGCCTTTCCGTTCACCTTCACACTCCTGGGCCAGACTACACTCAATCATAGGACCTACTGAAGAGATAAGTCTTCAATAAAGACTTAAATGTTGAGACCGAGTCTGCGTCTCTCACATGGGTAGGCAGACCATTCCATTAAAATGGAACTCTGTAGGAGAAAGCACTGCTTCCAGCTGTTTGCTTAGATATTCTAGGGACAATTAGGAGGCCTGCGTCTTGTGACCGTATCGTAGGTGTAGGTATGTGAGACAGGACCAAATCGGAAAGATGGGTAGGAGCAAGCTCATGTAATGCTTTGCAGGTTAGCAGTAAAACCTTGAAATCAGCCCTTGCCTTAACAGGAAGCCAGTGTAGGGAGGCTAGCACTGGAGTAATATGATCAAATATTTTGGTTCCAGTCAGGATTCTAGCAGCCGTATTTAGCACTAACTGAAGTTTATTTAGTGCTTTATCCGGGTAGCCGGAAAGTAGAGCATTACAGTAGTCTAACCTAGAAGTGACAAAAGCATGGAGGAATTTTTCTGCATAATTTTTGTATAGAAAATGTCTAATTTTTGCAATGTTACGTAGATGTAAAAAAGCTGTCCTTGAAACAGTCTTGGTATGTTCGTCAAAAGAGAGATCAGGGTCCAGAGTAACGCCGAGGTCCTTCACAGTTTTATTTGAGACGACTGAATTGTCAGATTCAACAGAAGATCTCTTTGTTTCTTGGGACCTAGAACAAGCATCTCTGTTTTGTCCGAGTTTAAAAGTAGAAAGTTTGCAGCCATCCACTTCCTTATGTCTGAAACACAGGCTTCCAGCGAGGGCAATTTTGGGGCTTCACCATGTTTCAATCGAAATGTACAGCTGTGTGTCATCCGCATAGCAGTGAAAGTTAACATTATGTTTTCGAATGACATCCCCAGGAGGTAAAATACACTGCTCAAAAAAATAAAGGGAACACTTAAACAACACAATGTAACTCCAAGTTAATCACACTTCTGTGAAATCAAACTGTCCACTTAGGAAGCAACACTGATTGACAATACATTTCACATGCTGTTGTGTAAATGGAATAGACAACAGGTGGAAATTATAGGCAATTAGCAAGACACCCCCAATAAAGGAGTGGTTCTGCAGGTGGTGACCACACACCACTTCTCAGTTCCTATGCTTCCTGGCTGATGTTTTGGTCACTTTTGAATGCTGGCGGTGCTTTCACTCTAGTGGTCGCATGAGACGGAGTCTACAACCCACACAAGTGGCTCAGGTAGTGCAGCTCATCCAGGATGGCACATCAATGCGAGCTGTGGCAAGAAGGTTTGCTGTGTCTGTCAGCGTAGTGTCCAGAGCATGGAAGCGCTACCAGGAGACAGACCAGTACATCAGGAGACGTGGAGGAGGCCGTAGGAGGGCAACAACCCAGCAGCAGGACCGCTACCTTCGCCTTTGTGCAAGGAGGAGCAGAAGGAGCACTGCCAGAGCCCTGCAAAATGACCTCCAGCAGGCCACAAATGTGCATGTGTCTGCTCAAACGGTCAGAAACAGACTCCATGAGGGTGGTATGAGGGCCCAACGTCCACAGGTGGGGGTTGTGCTTACAGCCCAACACCGTGCAGGACGTTTGGCATTTGCCAGAGAACACCAAGATTGGCAAATTCGCCACTGGCGCCCTGTGCTCTTCACAGATGAAAGCAGGTTCACACTGAGCACATGTGACAGACGTGACAGTCTGGAGACGCCGTGGAGAACGTTCTGCTGCCTGCAACATCTTCCAGCATGACCGGTTTGGCGGTGGGTCAGTCATGGTGTGGGCAGGCATTTCTTTGTGGGGCCGCACAGCCCTCCATGTGCTCGCCAGAGGTAGCCTGACTGCCATTAGGTACCGAGATGAGATCCTCAGACCCCTTGTGAGACCATATGCTGGCTGGCCCTGGGTTCCTCCTAATGCAAGACAATGCTAGACCTCATGTGGCTGGAGTGTGTCAGCAGTTCCTGCAAGAGGAAGGCATTGATGCTATGGACTGGCCCGCCCGTTCCCCAGACCTGAATCCAATTGAGTACATTTGGGACATCATGTCTCGCTCCATCCACCAACGCCACGTTGCACCACAGACTGTCCAGGAGTTGGCGGATGCTTTAGTCCAGGTCTGGGAGGAGATCCCTCAGGAGACCATCCTCCACCTCATCAGGAGCATGCCCAGGCGTTGTAGGGAGGTCATACAGGCACGTGGAGGCCACACACACTACTGAGCCTCATTTTGACTTGTTTTAAGGAAATTACATCAAAGTTGGATCAGCCTGTAGTGTGGTTTTCCACTTTAATTTTGAGTGTGACTCCAAATCCAGACCTCCATGGGTTGATAAATTTGATTTCCATTGATAATTTGTGTGATTTTGTTGTCAGCATATTCAACTATGTAAAGAAAAAAGTATTTAATAAGAATAGTTCATTCATTCAGATCTAGGATGTGTTATTTTAGTGTTCCCTTAATTTTTTTGAGCAGTGTATTTTGTCTTGCCCATTCACCCTCTAATTGCACACCATTCCATGTCTCAATTGTCTCAAGGCTTAAAAATCATTATTTAACCTGTCCCCTCCCCTTCATCTATACTGATTGAAGTGGATTTAACAAGTGAAATCAATAAAGGATCATAAACTTGCAACTGGATTCACCTGGTCAGTCTATCTAATGGAACGAGCAGGTGTTCTTAATGTTTTGTATACTCAGTATATATATATATATATATATATATATATATATATATATATATATATATATATATATATATATACTTTTTTTAATGAATATTACTAACAGATTAAACAAATGTATCCATGGAATAATGTAATCTTAATCTACAATATATGTTCTTAACCCTGGGCAACATGGGCCTTGGAGGCTCACAGGGATATTGCTTTCCGCAGTACTGTTTGTTTTTTTAAACACATAAATGCACTGTAATTGAAGCTTTAAAACTGCAATTTTTTCTCTTTGCCTCATGGAAAAAGGTGTAGAATTACAGGGTATTAGCTTTAAAGTTGCAACAACAAAAAATCTCTGCCCCCTGACAAAATGTGTAGAATTGCAGGAAATTAGCTTGAAAACTACAAAAATGTTCTCTCTGATATCAAGAGGTGGGTCTTTAAAATGTTTCTTTCCCGGGCCCCGAGACTTGATTTGTCTGGCCATGCTCTGCCGAAGTCATAGTAAAACATCTTGTATGCTATTTTTTATCTCACTTGAGTTGTGTACTGATTATGACTGAGGGGTCTCTGATGAATTTGTGATCACAAAAGGACTCAAAAAGTTTGATAACCCCCAGGTGTAGGCCACAGTCGCCGCACTCGTCCTCCTAAGGCACGCCAGCCTGCAAATAGTAAGGGACAAACATTTATACCTTGGGCCATGTTCTTAATTACTACGAGGCACACCTGGGAACCAACAGGCCAGAGACAGGTTCAAGCATACAATTAGGAATTAGAATAGGATCTCCATGGGTTCAAGAAAATTCAGCAGTTCTACCCTGTTACATCTTTCACATATACAAGGACATTTGCCGACCCTAAAATGACAGGACATCATGATGCCAAATAAGTTATCCTAATATCCAATTAGGATAACAGTTTGTCAATAAAATCCCTTAAAAATAACTATCAGTTGAAAACATGCATACACAGGTGGTCATCAGGCACTTCACCCAGGTCTCATGTATTTCTCTGTGTTAACGATGTCACAGGGGAGTCCCGAGCCCCTCGGCCGAGCGTTCGCTGAGCCGGAGCTGAAGTTTGTGGAGGAGCCATATAAGAAGCCCATGCTGAAGTTCTTTGACATCAGCCGAGGCAAAACCTCAGCGGGGGAGCTCCTGGCGGCCTTTGAGCTGATAGAGCTGGACTACTCAAGCTTTGGAGAGGTCAGACACTTAAAGCATTCATTTCTTATGGAAATAGCAAGGTCAGAAGCCCTGCTTTATCAGGAAAACAACATAGTGAGTGAATGAGTGAGTGAAACTGGACAGGGGGAGATGGAGAGAGAGAGAGATTGGAATGTCAAAGCAAATAGAGACTAAGAAATACTATCTTATACGTTATTAATCCACTATGTTTACACTTATGGTGTGGTAAATAAATAAATAATTTAGATGTATATAGGCCCCACGAAGGTAGCATTGCTGCTGTGGTTGGGAAAGTATACTCTTTCTGACTTTATTTCTCCTCTCTATCTACCCAGCCGTCACTACCTGCTGATGTGGACCCCAGGGAGCCTGAGTATCTAAAGGAAGAGAAGTATTACATCATCCCAGATGGGGTTCGGCCTGTACTGAAGAAATTTCGTATAGAAGTAGGTGAAAACCTTTCCTCTATAAAATGTGTATGACATTATAATATATGTCACTTTATAAAAGCTTTTTATCCAAAGTGACTTATACAGTACAGTAAGTGCATACAGTATTATGTGTATGTGATCCCTGTGGGATATGAACCCAAAACATTTGTGTTGCTAGCGCAACACTCACCAACTGAGCTATATCACTGAACAATGTGATGTGGGACACAATACCTTTTGATGGCTGCTGTACTACAGTATGTTGAGTGTGTTTCCTATCATGTGATGCTGCTGCCTCAGTGCTATGGTGTGTTGAGTGTCAGTTGAAACCACTGTGATGCTTGTGTCCATTTGAACCTCTTGGCCATATTCTGTTATAATCTCCATCCGGCACAGCCAGAAGAGGACTGGCCCCCCCTCATAGCCTGGTTCATCTCTAGGTTTCTTCCTAGGTTCTGGCCTTTCTAGGGAGTTTTTCCTAGCCACCGTGCTTCAACACCTGCATTGTTTGCTGTTTGGGGTTTTAGGCTGGGTTTCTGTACAGTTGTGACATCAGCTGATGTAAGAAGGGCTTTATAAATACATTTGATTGATTGTGTTCAGGTGCTGTACTGGGGTGTGCGAGACCTGAAGAGGGTCAACCTGTTTGAAGTGGAGAGGCCTCAAGTGAGAATGGAGTGTGCGGGACAAAGGATCGAGTCAGAGGAAATCGAGGGCTACAAAGTCCTTCCCAACTTCAAAGAGGTTGTCAAACACTTTGATGTGGTAAGTACTTATTTTCCACTGCCAAAACTGGCCCACTGTGTTTAATATTGAACTGTAGCTCCAGGTTTTATTTGTGACTTATTAACATGAGTACTTGTAGTACAAGCTAAATTGACCAGAAGGATTACTTCAAGTGGGGTTGGACACATTTGCTGCCTTTAGTCCAGCCATTCATTTAGTGTAAGAGTGCAAAAGTCTGATGCTTGATGATCAGATTGAATGCTGGTTTTTGTCCCCATCTGGCGTCTTTTAATCAGAGACCAAATTATACCGATCAATGACACTAATTGATCAATTAATCTCATAGACAAATGACAAACAGAACTGTGGCCCTCAAGGGACAATTTTTTTTTTGACCTTTATTTAACTAGGTAAGTCAGTTAAGAACAAATTCTTATTGACAATGACGTCCAAACCCTAACCGAACGACGCTGGGCCAATTGTGCACCGCCCTATATGGGACTCCCAATCCCGGCCGGTTGTGATACAGGCTAGAATCGAACCAGAGTCTGTAGTGACGCCTCTAGCACTGAGATGCAGTGACTTAGACCGCTGCGCCACTCGGGAGCCCCCAACTAGAGTTGTGCAACCCTGATCGCCATTTTTTTGTTTTATCCCCCTATAGGACCTTCCAGAGCTGACGTACCTTCACCCTCCTCTCACCATCTTTGTGATGGAGCAGCGGGCGTTCGGCAGGCTGGTACTGGTGGGCACACACGTGGTCCAAAGTCTGATGCAATTTGCACCAAAAAACCTGGAGGAATGGGGAGACGATGAGGAGGAGCCTGAACTTTTGGGTACGAGTGACTAACATTTTAGTCCTATCTTTTACACTAGGTCTTTTTTTGTTTACAGATAAACCTATCAGGACTTAGGATAAGACTGAGATGCAGACACAGGAGGCGGATGGTTCAGTTCTCAGATCATTCACTATAACACAGGGCGCAGGCAAAGAGCAGGTCGAAGAGGCAGAGGTTCGTGACCAGATCAGAGTCCGACAGGTACTGGACGGCAAGCAGGCTCAGGGTCAGGGCAGAACCGGAAAAGCTAGAAACAAAAAACTAGAGAGCAGGGAAAACAGGAAACACGCTGGGGGGGCCTTGACATTACAAGACGTACTGGCAACAGACAAACAGAAAACGCAGGTATAAATACACAGGAGATGAATCAAAATCAAATTGTATTGGTCACATACATGGTTAGCAGATGTTATTGCGAGTGTAGCGAAATGCTTGTGCTTCTAGTTCCTAGTTCTAGTTGTCGTTCTCAACTAACATCAAGGCGGTGACCCGTTCCTGTAGGTTCATGCTCTACAACATTCGCAGAGTACGACCCTGCCTCACGCAGGAAGCGGCGCAGGTCCTAATCCAGGCACTTGTCATCTCCCGTCTGGATTACTGCAACTCGCTGTTGGCTGGGCTCCCTGCCTGTGCCATTAAACCCCTACAACTCATCCAGAACGCCGCAGCCCGTCTGGTGTTCAACTTTCCCAAGTTCTCTCACGTCACCCCGCTCCTCCGCTCTCTCCACTGGCTTCCAGTTGAAGCTCGCATCCGCTACAAGACCATGGTGCTTGCCTACGGAGCTGTGAGGGGAACGGCACCTCCGTACCTTCAGGCTCTGATCAGGCCCTACACCCAAACAAGGGCACTGCGTTCATCCACCTCTGGCCTGCTCGCCTCCCTACCTCTGAGGAAGTACAGTTCCCGCTCAGCCCAGTCAAAACTGTTCGCTGCTCTGGCACCCCAATGGTGGAACAAACTCCCTCACGACGCCAGGTCAGCGGAGTCAATCACCACCTTCCGGAGACACCTGAAACCCCACCTCTTTAAGGAATACCTAGGATAGGATAAAGTAATCCTTCTAACCCCCCCCCCCCCCCCCCCGCTTAAAAGAGTTAGATGCACTATTGTAAAGTAGTTGTTCCACTGGATATCATAAGGTGAATGCACCAATTTGTAAGTCGCTCTGGATAAGAGCGTCTGCTAAATGACTTAAATGTAAATGTAATGTAAATGTTCCGACAGTGCAGCAATATCTAACAAGTAATATCTAACAATTCCACAACAAATACCAAATACACACAAATCTAAGTAAAGGAATGGAATAAAATATACGGATGAGCAATGTCAGAGCGGCATAGGCTAAGATGCAATAGATAGTAGAGAATACAGTATATACAGTGCTTTGCAAAAGTATTCATCCCACTTGGCATTTTTCCAATTTTGTTGCATTACAACATGTAATTTAAATATATTTTTATTTGGAATTCATGTAATGGACATACACAAAATAGTCCAAATTGGTGAAGTGACATGAAAAAAAATTACTTGTTTAAAAAAATGTAAGTGTTGCGTGCATATGTATTCATCCCTTTGCTATGAAGCCCCTAAATAAGATCTGGTGCAACCAACTACCTTCAGAAGTCACATTATTAGTTAAATAAAGTCCACCTGTGTGCAATCTAAGTGTCACATGATCTCAGTATATTTACACCTGTTCTGAAAGGCCCCAGAGTCTGCAACACCACTAAGCAAGGGACACCTCCAAGCAAGCGGCACCATGAAGACCAAGGAGCTCTCCAAACAGGTCAGGGACAAAGTTGAGGAGAAGTACAGATCAGACTTGGGTTATAAAAAAATATCCGAAACTTTGAAAATTCCACAGAGCACCATTAAATCCATTATTAAAAAATTGAAAGAATATGGCACCACAACAAACCGCCCACCAAAACTCACGGAAGAGACCAAAGATAACTCTGAAGGAGCTGCAAAGCTCCACAGCGGAGATTGGAGTATCTGTCCATAGGACCACTTTAAGCTGTACACTCCACAGAGCTGGGCTTTACGGAAGAGTGTCCAGAAAAAAAGCCATTGCTTAAAGTAAAGAATAAGCAAACACGTTTGGTGTTCGCCAAAAGGCATGTGGGAGACTCCCCAAACATATGGAAGAAGGTACTCTGGTCAGATGAGACTAAAATGGAGCTTTTTGGCAATCAAGGAAAACGCTATGTATGGTGCAAACCCAACACCTCTCATCACCCCGAGAACATCATCCTCACAGTGAAGCATGGTGGTGGCAGCATCATGCTGTGGGGATGTTTTTCATCGGCAGGGAATGGGAAAGTGGTAAGAATTGAAGAAATTATGGATGCACTAAATATAGGGAAATTCCTGAAGGAAACCTGTTTCAGTCTTTCAGAGATTTGAGACTGGGACGGAAGTTCACCTTCCAGCAGGACAATGATCCTAAGCATACTGCTAAAGCAACACTCGAGTGGTTTAAGCGGAAACATTTAAATGTCTTGGAATGGCCTAGTCAAATCCTAGACCTCAATCCAATTGAGAATCTGTAGTATGACTTAAAGATCGCTGTACACCAGCGGAACCCATCCAACTTGAAGGAGCTGGAGCCGTTTTTCCTTGAAGAATGGGCAAAAATCCCAGTGGCTAGATGTGCCAAGCTTATAGAGACATACCCCTAGAGACTTGCAGCTGTAATTGCTGTTAAAGGTGGCTCTACAAAGTATTACACGCTCAAGTTTTCAGTTTTTGTGTGTTATTTCTTGTTTGTTTCACAATAAAAAATACTTATTCAATCAAAATATTCAACAATATCAAAAGCTTTTGACAGGCCCACAAACAAAGCAGCACTTTTATTTTAGCGTCTTAAAGCACTGACAAGATCATTAATAACTAAAGTGATTGCTATAATAGTGCTATGCCCAGGCCAAAACCCTGATTGGTTTACATTCAAAATGCATTTCTCAGATATAAAAGAGCAAAGTTGAATATTTACCAAGGACTCAATCTTAATTAACTGGACAAGAAAGCCTTGAAATGGGGCGATAATGATCAATACTATCCCCGCTCTTATGGAGTGGCAGCACAAGAGCTGATTTCCATAATTTGGGAATATTTCCTGATAACAATGTTAAATTAAATATATGGGTTATTGAGCCAACCATGATGCACACTTAATCAGACCGGATCCAATTGGTTGTTCTCTGTTGATTTCTTGTTGTCTATTGCTAGCAAAGCATCCAGGACTTATTTTTCTGTAAATATCCCCCCCCAAAAAAGCTTTGACTATCATTTCTCTGATCATTCAGCAAGTTTCCCATATCAGCATCCAGTCCAGTATCATTGTGAATAGACTTAGCAGTTCTTTCAGAGAGCCTGCTGAAATAAAATTATTAAATGCATCAATGATGGCATTTTTTTCCAGAATGAGGCCAGTGTCTGAATTAATTTGTTGTGGCAGAGAGGAGGAAGTAGAAACCTGCAGTGATTTGACAGTTTTTCAAGAATTTAGCAGGGTTCCCATTACAATACGAAAGAGCGGTTACATAATAGTCATATTTAGCCTTTCTGATTTGTCTTACACAATGATTCCTCAGTTGCTTAAAAGCTTACCAGTCCTGTCCTAAGCCTGTGTTCCTAGCCTTGACCCAAGCATAATTTATTTTATTAATGACTCAGATCAATCAGAGTTGACTTTGAGGGATCTTCAGGGTTGAGCCGTGTAGGCTTAGTCACCAGCTGGGTTAGGTTTAGGTCATTACACGTCTTTTAGATTGTCTGAAGCCTGCATTTCCCAATCATAATTTAGGTCACCCAGGATAATAACTTCTGATTTAGTAAAAAAAAGACAACAAAAAAAGAAACGTCCTCTCACTGTCAACTGCGTTTATTTTCAGCAAACTTAACATGTGTAAATATTTATATGAACATAACAAGATTCAACAGCTGAGACAAAAACTGAACAAGTTCCACAGACATGTGACTAACAGAAATTGAATAATGTGTCCCTGAACAAAGGGGGGGGGGGGTCAAAAGTAACAGTCAGTATCTGGCAGAGGTGGGACCAAGTCATTGTTTCACAAGTCACAAGTAAGTCTCAAGTCTTAGCACTCAAGTCCCAAGTTAAGTCCCAAGTCAGGACAGGCAAGTACGAGTCAAGTCTCAAGTCAAGTCTCAAGTCCTAAACTTTGAGTTTCAAGTCCTAAACAAGTCATAATGTGCTCTTCACCAAATGTAATACCATTTCATATTTAAGTAATAGTTAATATATTACATTAATGCAAATCATGAATGCTTCAAATCATGAATGCTTGATTAATCCAAATCATGGATCTGTCTCATCCATTACCGGAGTCTACGCAGACCAGTGCACCATAGCCAACCAGAACTAAAGTAGGCTTTTTTGCAAGCAAGCCATTTGTCACACAGGCCTGCCATCATTCACTTTGAACTTGACTGTGTTTACAGACAGTTGCGTGACTTTAGATAATACAAACTCATTCGCCAAAAGCCACAATACCACGGGAGTCCTCTTACATTTGAGAACTTTAAAGACCTACTGACCATACAACCATAAAAAGACATTTCCCTGTATGCACATCAACAAGATCAACAACTAATGCTAGCCAGAGTAAGATGAGCTAAAATCTAACGAATGAACATTAGATAAACCTCTCAAACTTTTCCAGCTAGTTGGCTGTCAAAATTGCACTGATAAACAATGGGGAATTGTAGCCTACTCATCCTTCTGCAGCTTGCATGCAACCAAGCAGCCAAGCTAACTGACCAGCTAGTTACTTTCAGACACAAATGAGAGAACATCTCACTCTGACCATTTTACTCACCCTAGCAGAGCTGGTTAGCTAGGCTGTTTACATTTTATAATGTTCATTTAGCAGATGCTCATATTCAGAGCATACATTTTCGTACTATCTCGTACGGGTCCCCAATGGGAATTGAACCCATAACCCTGGTGTTGCAAGTGGCATGCTCTACCAACTGTTATCTAGAGTGTTCATTACTTTTTTTGCCTGTGTTTACTGACACGTTCATATTCAGCGAATGTTGCGTGTTCGTAAATGTATAAGTTATTGCTCTGGCACACTCAGACGAGAGTGCTCTGAAATCCGAGTAGATAGCCAGAGTGAATTTGTGAATGCAAGAGATATGCTATCTGGATAAGTCATTCAAGTTCTTGCTAGCTAACCAATTAACATCTGCATCTCTAGCTGTGTATAGCCACCGAAAAACAATGAGGGGAAAAAGTCAGTAACTCACCCACTCCTCCAATGACATGACATGATCCTCCTAGCAGCTAGATAGCTAGCCAATGTTAGGCTCCGTGTTTTTAGCTTGCTACATAAATAGATACGCTAGCTGATTAGCTACATTATGACTGACTTGTGATCATTGCCCTTGCTAGTTTGATTGTATTGACATTCTCAGCCTTATTTACTGTACATTTGTCTGTTTTTGTCCAAAATATTCAGTGTTTGAAACTGAAACGAATGTACCAGGCCAGCTATGATTTACAACCTGATAGCAATATTTTTTGGAATACCAAGAAATGTATTGGTGAATTATATTAATCATGCATTGAACTGCATTCATCTATTCTGCCGACAATGCCTTAGTGTACGTCATGGAATGTTAAGTTAGATACAACCTATTTTTAAAACCTCTTATGAAATTTGGAATTTGATATTTTTATATTTTTTTATATTTTTTGACTGATATTATGATTGTCCCTTTGTTTCATATCTGCAAAGTAGTTAAAACGCTGTCAGCTCCACTTTAAAGATAGTGACTAATACTTTTTGGACAAGGGAAATGGATTTCAGTAAAGAGACAGAAATGATTTTGAATGAGAATGGCCACTTAACCACCTATACCCTGTCTGTTAGCTCTGAACACATGAATATCCTCAACATTAATATCAGAGTCCAGAATGTCCACAGATATCCAAGTTTCAGTCAATACCAGAATGTCCGGATTTGTCTGCATAGCCCAGATCTTGATGTAATCCAGTTTAGGAAGTAAGCTCCTAACGTTCAGATGCATCAACCCAAGTTCTTTATGATTTTTAAAGTCACATGGAGTCTCCAACTCAATGATGGTTGATATTGATAAAGTTGGTATGGCTATACGGTTGCATGCAACTGCACCATTTGGTTTATTCTTATTTGTAATAGAGGAGAGAGGAGACATTGAAATTACTTTTCCAAGATTGGCACCAATGGGGCCTGAGGCCGCAGCCAATGTCAGTATGAGGAACTCTGAGTAACCAATGACGGAATGTTTTACACTGACTTACAGTACCAGTCAAACGCTTGGACACACCTACTCATTCCAGGGGTTTCCTTTATTTTCTGTATTGTAGAATAATAGTGAAGACATCAAAGATATGAAATAACACATATGGAATCATGTAGTAACCAAAAAAGTGTAAAACAAATCCAAATATATTTTAGATTTTAGATTCTTCAAAGTAGCCACCCTTGCCTTGATGACAACTTTGCACACTCTTGGCATTCTCTCAACCAGTTTCATGAGGTGGTCACCTGGAATGCAATTCAATTGACAGGTGTGCCTTGTTAATTTGTGGAATTTCTTTCCTTCTTAATGCGTTTGAGCCAATCAGTTGTATTGTGTCAAGGTTGGGGTGGTATACAGTAGTAGATAGCCCTATTTGGTAAAAGACCAAGTCCATATTATGGCATTAACAGATCAAATAAGCAAGGAGAAACGACATGTCCATAATTACTTTAAGACACGAAGGTCAGTCAATACGAAAAAAACGTTGAAAGTCTCTTCAAGTGCAGTCGCAAAAACTATCAAGTGCTATGATGAAACTGGCTCTTATGAGGACCTCCACAGGAATGGAAGACCCAGAGTTACCTCTGCTGCAGAGGATACGTTCATTAGAGTTACCAGCCTCAGAAATTGCAGCCCAAATAAATGCTTCACGGAGTTCAAGTAAAAGACACATCTCAACATCAACTGTTCAGAGGAGACTACATGAATCCGGCCTTCATTGTTGAATTGCTGCAATGAAACCACTACTAAAGGACACCAATAAGAAGAAAGGGTTTGCTATGGCCAAGAAACACGAGCAATGGACATTAGACCCCAGGAAATCTGTCCTTTGGTCTGATGATTCCAAATTTGAGATTTTTAGTTCCAACCGCCGTGTCTTTGTAAGACGCAGAGTACGTGAACGGATGATCTCCGCATGTGTAGTTCCCACTGTGAAGCATGGAAGAGAAGGCATAATGATGTGGGGGGTGCTTTGCTGGTGACACTGTCTGTGATTTATTTAGAATTCAAGGCACACTTAACCAGCATGGCTACCATAGCATTCTGCAGCGATACACCATCCCATCTGGTTTGTGCTTAGTGGGACTATCATTTGTTTTTCAACAGGACAATGACCCAACACACACCTCCAGGCTGTGTAAGGGCTATTTGACCAAGAAGGAGAGTGATGGAGTTCTGCATCAGATGACCTCACCTCCACAAACCCATTTGTGATGGTTTGGGATGAGTTGGACTGCAGAGTAAAGGAAAAGCAGCCAACAAGTGCTCAGCATATGTGGTAACTCTTTCAAGACTGTTGGAAAAGCATTCCAGGTGAAGCTGGTTGAGAGAATGCCAAGCGTGTGCAAAGCTGTCATCAAAGCAAAGGGTGCCTACTTTGAAGAATCTAAAATATAGTTTGATTTGTTTAACACTTTTTTGGTTACTACATGATTCCATATGTGTCATTTCATTGTGTAGAAAACTGTCATGGTCAAAACATATTGATACAACAGTAGCTAAGATGGGGAGATGTCTGTCCATAATAAAGCGCTACTCTATCTTCTTAATAGCACTATCAACAAGACAGGTCCTACAGGCTCTAGTTTTGTCGCATCTGGACTACTGTTCAGCTGTGTGGCCAGGTGCCAGAAAGAGGGACTTAGGAAAATTGCAATTGGCTCAGAACAGGGCAGCACTACTGGTCCTTGGATGTACACAGACAGCAAACATGAATAATATGCATGTCAATTATCCTGGCTCAAAGTAGAGGAGATATTGACTTCATCACTACTTGTATTTGTGAGAGTTATTGACATGTTGAAAGCACCGAGCTCTGTTAAAACGACTAGCACAGTACTACATAGAGCCATGACTACATGGAACTCTATTCTGCATCAGGTAACTGATGCAAGCAGCAGAATCAGATAAAAAAAACGTGAAAAAAATAGACCTCATGGAACAGGGGGGACTGTGAATCAACACAAACATAGACACTGACACATGCATACACACACATGATAACATACTTACTATACACACAAGTACACATGGATTTTGTGTTGTAGATATGTGGTAGTGGAGTATGGGCCTGAGGGCACACACTTAGTGTGTTGTGAATTCTGTAATGAATGTATTGTAATGTTTTTAAAATAGCATAACTGCCTTCATTTTTGCCAGACCCCAGGAAGAGTAGTTGCTGCCTTGACAGCAGCTAATGGGGATCCATAATAAATACACATAATCAGTCCCATGTCCTCTCTTTATTGCCTTCAGAAAAGAACCCCCTCGTGAAGACATCCCTTCTCAGTACAGTGAAGCAAATGGACCTGAGTGGCCTTCCGATCAAAACTTCCAAGATTCCCATCAACCCCCTAAACTTCACTGTGAGTAGTTGTACCTTAGCCCATCGCATCTGTCTGCTCAACTGAGCCTTCTGCAGCTCCTCTCTTTACCGATCAATCAACCCACCTACAAATGCTTTTTCCCTCCTCCATAAAGACTAAAAAGGACAAAGGTTGCCATTTATGCTAAAGCCCTGTTTATACCTGGTGCTAACATGCATCCTTTGTCCTGATCCTGTCCACATTCTGATTGTGCCCAAATGTGTGCCTGAGCTAGCCAGACGTTGTGCAGTGGGGTTCGCTGTAATACTGGTGCCAGTCGTTTATCTCAGAGGTCACTGATTACTGTTGGATTAAATTCACATCATGCTCACAGCAGGTGTCCTGTTGATTCCCCGCTGAGGAGCAGTCAATCCGTTTCACACTCTCTCGCCCTGCACCTCGGCTGGGTGTCTGTGCTCGGTGGACTGTCAATGCTTGTTTGTTTACCGTCGCTTTGGTAGTCCCACCGTGACGCTGGCACGTTTTGGACTTCTAACCCCTTTTTAACATTGTGTGTTTGAGCTACAGACTATCTATTTCTTCTGCATCCATTGATTTCATTAGTATGTGTGATTATAACAGGGGCTGAGCTAGAGTGGTGTTTGTGAGAGAAGGGCGGATCCCGAAAACAGTTATTATTCTCACAAAAACATCTGTAAATTGGTAACGGTTTAAGCCACAAACAATCAAGACCCATCTATGAAAAGCTGAGACTCAGGAACGCTTAACTGTTTTTAGTGGTGGCAAAAATACCCAATTGTCATACTTGAGTAAAAGTATAGATACCTTAGTAGAAAATGACTTTAAGTGAAAGTCCTCCAGTAAAATACTACTTGAGTAAAAGTCTAAAAGTATTTGATTTTAAATATACTTAAGTATCAAAAGTAAAAGTATAAATCATTTCGCAACCCTTATATTAAGCAAACAAGATGGCACGATTTGCTTTATAAATGTTATACAGTATATATACAAAAATATATAATTTGTGTTTTTACACCTTTTTTCTCCCCAATTTCACGGTATTCATGGTGGTAGTTACAGTCTTGTCCCATCGCTGCAACTCCCCTATGGAGTTGAAAGGTCGAAAGCCGTGCACTCCAACACTCAGACATCATTTACAAAAAAAAGCTGTGGTGTAAAGTACTAAAGTAAAAATACTTTCAAGTACTACTTAAGTGTTTTTTTTGGGTATCTATACTTAACCTTACTATTAATATTTTTGACAACTTTTACTTTAACTTCACTACATTGTACTTTTTATTCCATACATTTTCCCTGGCACCCAAAAGTACTAGTTACATTTTGAATGCTTAGCAGGATAGGAAAATGGTCTAATTCACACACTTATCAATAGAACACCCCTGGTCATCCCTACTGCCTCTGATCTGGTGGACTCACTAACACATGCTTTGTTTGTAAATTATGTCTGAGTTGGAGCGTGCCCTTGGCTATCTGTAAATAAATAAAAAACTAGAAAATGTGTCCATCTGCTTTGCTTAATATAAGGAATTTGAAATTCTTTATACTTTTACTTTTGATACGTAAGTACATTTTAGCAATTACATTTACTTTTGATACTTAAGTATATTTAAAACCAAATACTTCTAGACTTTTACTCAAATGGTATTTTACTGGGTGACTTTCAAGCACTTATTTTAATGGGTGACTTTCAAGTATTTAGTGAGTCCGCCAGATCAGAGGCAGTATGGATGACCAGGGATGTTCTTGTAATTAATAAGTGCATGAATTGGACAACTTTCCTGTCCGCCTAAGCATTCAAAATGTAATGAGTACTTTTGGCTGTCAGGGAAAATGTATGGAGTAAAAATTACATTATTTTCCTTAGGAATGTAGTGGAGTAAAAGTTGTCAAAAATATAAATAGTCAAGTACAGATACCCTAAAAAACTGCTTAAGTAGTACTGTAAAGTATTTTTACTTAAGTACTTTACACCACTGCCGGTTGTTGGGGAATCGGCAGAGGTGAGTACCCTACAGCCAGAAGTTCTGGTTTTCAGGGGAAATGGAAAGAGAGCTTGTTATGAGATTTCTGCTTTTGGACAAGGCGACACTCAATCTTAGCTCCTCTTCCACATTTACTGGATTGGTTGAACAGTGCAGCAGAGAACCTCCACCAAAAAGTTTTTTCTTCTTCTTGTCAAGAGCATTATGTAGGCGATCTAGTTTCAGGTGTTTCTTTAACACCTGCTACGTTAGGTTAGAGGTTCTTCGACAGTACACAGTTAAAATATAAGCACCCCCCTATTTGACCTTCAACCTTTTTTGAAGATCATAGGAAATCCCACGACAGAGTGTCTATAAGTTCACATAGTTGCTGTCACAAACTCCACCATTGTCTCTGACTAGTTGGATATTTATATGTACATACGGCATTCTTATAAATGTATATTTTTTTTGTCAGGTTTTTGCTGACATCATTTGTGAAATGTAAGCAATGCAAGCAATGAATGAAAGAAGTGAATTTCACTGTGGTATTTCCTGGGACTGATAAGGTGAAATGTTCCTACTACTGCTTGTTTTGAATAATACAAAGCAGCAATATGGTAGTATTGTATATTTCCATATTTTACTGCAAAGGCACGGGGTCTTATAGTGCAGTATGAGATTTGTGACAGAATAAATCCACTTTCTCATCCTCAGTCTCCACTGAACAAACTAAAGAAGAACAAAGTGGAGGAGCTTGAAGAGGAGACCCCAGAGAAGGAGGAGCTGGATTGGTGGTCCAAGTACTATGCGTCAATGGAAGAGCTTAGAAACCAGGTATATAGTGAGTGTAACTAAGCAATGTTTTTATACCAAGGGTGGGCTTGGTGTGCTGAAATGTAATCCAACAGTGAGCTGCAGGCCAACAAAAAAAAAGACAACATTGTTCATAATTACATCAGATGTTTCTGGAAGTCTCTGGTGGGCCAAACCAACATTTGTTGTTGAGGGCCAGGTTTGTTGCAACTTTATACAGCATCAGCATACAATCAAATCACTCTTTTAATTCGTTTTGCAATACATTTTTCATTCACAGGAAATGTCAATATTTGGTTTTGCTACAGTACTATCATAGTATTGAAGCCAGTAATGTTGATCTGTTTTGATGATAGTGAGACATATTTTTTATTATTTCCAGACTGAGAACGAGGAGGACATGGATGAACAACAGGAAACAGGTACTCCACACAACTGAGAGTTGTTGTCTGTCTAATACAGATGTCTACGGCCCTGTCCCAGTTAGATGCATAGGGGAATGAAAATCGTCACAGACTATTTGATTTTATTCTTACCACTTATGCTCAGAATTGCAAGTCTATTTTGTGTGAACTCCTGCTTACAATTGTTCAATTCAACTGGGGTGAGTTTCCCAAAACCTCATAGCTACAATGGGAAATGCAACCATTTTAAAATCAATATTTGACTGTCAATCTTAATGAAGTCTTAAGTACTTTGCTGCTCTACCAGTGATGTAGGTGTGGTTCATCAAGAAAAACAGTACCTTTTACTTACGAAGCTTTTGGTAAAATCACCCGAGAGCTTTTTGAAATTAAATAATTCTATCTTTCTTATTTGTGCCCTGTTCTTCATACATTTTTGGCGATTCTAATCTTTTATACAAGAGTTTAATATAATGACATTCCCAGCATCCATTAACACAATGTTAGGTTCTAATTTTCAGAGTAAAAACTCTACGGACACTATGAAAGCTCAACCAAGTTTATTCTTCCAAAAGGATCAAGACAGCTGCATTAGACAACATTTTTAACACAAGCACTGATATTTAACCCTTTCTCCTAGGCTGAGTCTCCACCTACCCATCTGAACAAACATTATCTTTACTGCTAGGCAGGAAACTAAGAAATAGGCCATACGCTTTTCTTTCTCCCTTAATGTGACCTGACCTCGACCCCCTTCATCACTAATCCATGGCTCTCTGCCCAATGCCTGCCACGTGATCGCTTCCCTGCACTCAGCACATTCCAAGCTTAGTTGCACCCACTATATACCTTCCTCCTACAGATAACCATTAACTTCTGGTGTAGACCCTCTAACCCTAAGCACTCAATATTTCAATAGGATCGCTGATATAATGTAAACGTTATACATGACCCCCTCTCCCTCAGTGACATGGATAAGTGTGTTTGATGTTCTCAGAACCCAACAGCAGTAATGCATCAGCCATGTGTGCCAAGTGATCCTTTCCCCATCTCAGTGTGGAAATCTGCACACGCTGTATCTCATTGAAATCTTCAATGCACAGAGCAATTGTAATCTCTGTGTTAAAAGTCATGTTTTTTTCAACAGATGTTGGCACATTAGAGGCAGAGGAGGAGGATGCTGTGATAGTGGAGATAGAGCCACCGCCCAAACCGAAACGAAAAAAGATAGCAACTCTGCAGGTGACAATTTTCTCTGTGAGAATTTGATGACGCCTGTACAGCACTATGGCAGGTGTAAATGGTGGTGTAGATTCAAATCCGGCCACGCCCTTCTAGCACACCACACCTCCTCCTTACTTTCTTCTATCTCCCCATTGTGTCTGTCCAATATACTTGGAAATGTGAGCAAAAAAATACTGTGAGGCTACATTAATAACCTGGGTGTTTTCTCAGCTCTATAAATCAGAACTGGAGGATGAGTTTAGCGAATTCATGGATTGGCTGCACACGTTCCCCATCTACAAAGGCAAAACCAATGATGACGAGGACGAGGGTGAAGAGGAGAGAAGCATGGGGAAGTACAAGGTGAGCGAGATAAGAACAAATTGTTACTCTAGACCTAAAAGAGATGTGTCTCCCTCAATATATCAAATCAGAGCGATTTTTACTGTCATAAGTGTCTTAGAGAGTGACACGATTGTGTCAAAACCACTCTTCAGTACTGATACTGTGTGGTGGGTTGAGACAGTGTTAGTAAAAAAAAAGTGTTTTTTTGTTGCCACAGGGTTCTTTTTTGATTTATCCCATCTCGCCTGAGGACGAACATGCAGAGCGCCAGATTACCAAAGGAATTCCCCAAAATACACCCATTAAAGTACTAGTGCGGGTGTATGTTGTGAAGGTAGGCTCATAAGCTAGCATGCTTCTGTTGCTTACGTTTTCAAGACATGTGACCTGAATTCGAAAAACCTCAGCACAACTCCATTGCTATGCAATTTCAAAGTAATTCATAAATTACTTTGAATATGTGAATACAATGTTATTACTCAAGTAATAGCAACCTTACTACATAAGAGCAAATTAAAGGAACAATTGTTATCAATCTCCCCCATGAATTTCCAGGCCACCAACCTGGCTCCTACTGACCCTAATGGAAAGGCAGATCCCTATGTGGTGGTGAAAGTTGGTGGACAGAGCATGGACAGCAAGGAGAGCTATATTCCCAAACAGCTCAACCCAGTGTTTGGCGAGTGAGTGGCAACAGGAAGAATTATAAATATTCAACTACCGAATATGATTACACAGAGTTAAATCAAACATTAAACCAAAAACTCTTGCTTGTCGAACTGCTGACATGAATGATGTTATTGTGTTTTTTAAGGCGGGAACCATTTTCAAGGAGTATTGCAAGAAACGATCACTATTTAACAAACACGTTAAAGGCCCAGCGCAGTCAAATTCATATTCATATCCTCTTTGTACAATAGCTGAAGAATCTGTGAAAGTGTGACAACATGATTAGCGTTATTTTACCATCGTTTCCGAAAGTTCGCTTACACAGGTCCTTTTTCAGGAGGTTCTGCATGTATGGAGTTTTTACATGTTGCACTTCTCCTGTAGAGTGTTTGAGCTGACCGTGTCCTTCCCACTGGAGACGGAACTTAATCTGATGGTGTTTGACCACAACATGGTGGGCTCTGATGACCTCATCGGAGAGACGCGAATCGACCTGGAGAACCGTTTCTACAGCCACCACTACGCAGGCTGTGGCATCGCCCTCTACTATGACACGTGTGTCTGATATTCCTGTCCATACAGGACATTACATCACAATAATGGCACAAGATATTACGGTGCATCAGAATGGCAAAACCTCATCACTGGTCTCCGCAGTATCATTTAATGCAGCTGTTTTTCTGTGATTGCAGAGACGGATACAATAAGTGGAGAGATGCCAAGAAACCATCTGCCATTCTGGCAGAGCTCTGCAGGAAAAATGCGATTCCCTCTCCGGAATACCGTGAATGGGAAATCAAAGTTCTAAACAAAATCTTCAAAGTGCCTGATGAAGCGTTTCCTGAAGGTATGTTTCCTTTAACATGTGGGTCGTTCTGTACGAAACTGAAGACAAAAAAGACCATGTCCAGGATTCAATCAGATCAGCGGTAACCCGGGTTAGCCGACAAACGCGTAGCTTTTCATTGCTTTTGTTTAGGCGGTGTCGGAAGTGTAATTGCATTGGAACTGTCAAATTGGTGAGCAGTTGCTCTTGTGGCCGTTGTCACGAAACCACAGTCGTCCTTATATGCCACAAGCGTTTGAAGTTTAGGCTATATAGAGACAATGATACTCAAATTGAAAATCATTAGACAAAATAATAAGGATTTAAAATAAGGATTACATCACACATTCCAGTTGTCAAACTTGTAAGGAAATGAAATGTTGTAGAGTATAGACCAAATATCCTTGCTCCAGAAGACATTTTCATGTATTACATTTCAGAATGATCCAAAAAGTCATTCGCTTTTTTTTTTGAGTTTCGTATGGAACAACCCATAACTGATTTACACAGATAGCAATCATGTGCCCATAGACAATATTTGCAGCTGCATTACTAGCATGTTAATAACTAATCCTTAACATGAACAAGTGGCACTATCATAATCACGTTTTTTGTCCAAGGTGGCTTAGCAGTTCAGACGTCTTTTTCTGTTCCGTATTGTCGTGTCCTGTATATATATATATTTACACCTTTCTTCGCATATCTTTTATTTATTTTATTATCCAATAACTCAACTACAAAAGCTTTCCTGCAAAAGCTTTCCTGCAACCCGCTTCACCAATTACAAAAAGTATTATTTATCTCAATCTGAAAATCCTTCGTGGAAGCTAACCAGGGGCTAATTCAGAAGCTAGCCTGAAAGCTAACCAGAAGCTACTCCGATAGCTAGCCAGAAGCTAATCTGTAGCTGCCCCGAAATTAGCCGGTTTGCTGGCTAGCGTTGGTGTTTCAGCTGTCCACGTTTAGTGGTCATCAGCTATTCCTTTAGCTCGATAATCTACCGGCACTTTTGTGCAACGCGACTCGGACCGGAGCATTCCGGGACTCTTTTTCTCTCAGTTTCCCCGGATTCCAGCCGCAGGCTCTGGACACTTGCACCTTGATTTCGCAGCTAGCTAGCTGCAAACCGTGTGACTATTGGCTTACGTCGAACCCGGAGCAAACTCAAATCATTCTGGAGCTAGCCAGCTGAGGAGTTCCATCACCATCCGGACCCGTTTCTTTTATTGCTGCTGCAGATACGGAACCCCACCGGGCCTTCACGACTGACTGCCGCGACTGACTGCCGACGTTATCTGCCCGAGGGATTTATCCAACTGGCACCTCCGTCCCGACGTTACCTGAACGCTCATCTGAGGCCCGCTAATCGTTAGCTGTCTTATCGGCTATATCGGACAAGCTGTCTTATCGGCTATATAAGTATATCGGACAACTATTATTATTATTATTATTTATTTATTTTATTTTTTTCCTTGGGTCACTATATCTATTTTGCCAATTCGGATTGATCCCCTCTACCACACGGAACCCCACTACACGGAACCCCACTAACCTACCGACGGAAACGCACGAGGTATCTACAAACAGACCTCCATCCTATGCTGCTACCGATAGCCATATACCCGGCCAGCTGTCTGGATCGCCACGACCCCAACCAACCTCTACTCACTGGACCCTTATTGATCACTCGATTAGCATGCCTCTCCTTAATGTAAATATGCCTTGTCCATTGCTGTTCTGGTTAGTGTTTATTGGCTTATTTCACTGTAGAGATTCTAGCCCTGCTCTCTATACCATATCCAACCTCTCAGTTCCACCACCCACATATGCGATGACATCACCTGGTTTCAACGATGTTTCTAGAGACAATATCTCTCTCATCATCACTCAATACCTAGGTTTACCTCCACTGTATTCACATCCTACCATATCTTTGTCTGTACATTATTCCTTTAAACTATTTTATCGCCCCCAGAAACCTCCTTTTACTCTCTGCTCTAGTAGCTCTAGGCGACCAATTCTCATAGCTTTTAGCCGTACCCTTATCCTACTCCTACTCTGTTCCTCTGGAGATGTAGAGGTGAATCCAGGCCCTGCAGTACCTGGCTCCACTCCTATTCCCCAGGCGCTCTCTTTTGATGACTTCTGTAACCGTAATAGCCTTGGCTTCATGCATGTTAACATTAGAAGCCTCCTCCCTAAGTTTGTTTTGTTCACTGCTTTAGCACACTCTGCCAACCCGGATGTTTTAGCCGTGTCTGAATCCTGGCTTAGAAAGACCACCAAAAATTCAGACATTTTCATCCCCAATTACAAGATCTTCAGAAAAGATAGAACGGCCAAAGGGGGCGGTGATGCAATCTACTGCAAAGACTGCCTGCAGAGTTCTGTTATACTATCCAGGTCTGTTCCCAAACAATTTGAACTTCTACTTTTAAAAATCCACCTCTCTAAAAACAAGTCTCTCACCGTTGCCGCCTGCTATAGACCACCCTCTGCCCCCAGCTGTGCTCTGGACACTATATGTGAACTGATTGCCCCCCATCTATCTTCAGAGCTCGTGCTGCTAGGCGACCTAAATTTGAACATGCTCAACACCCCAGCCACCCTACAAACTAAGCTTGATGCCCTCAATCTCACACAAATTATCAATGAACCTACCAGGTACCACCCCAATTCCGTAAACACGGGTACCCTCATAGATATCATCCTAACAAACTTGCCCTCCAAATACACCTCTGCTGTTTTCAACCAAGATCTCAGCGATCACTGCCTCATTGCCTGCATCCGTAATGGGTCAGCGGTCAAACGACCTCCACTCATCACTGTCAAACGCTCCCTGAAACACTTCAGCGAGCAGGCCTTTCTAATCGACCTGGCCGGGGTATCCTGGAAGGATATTGATCTCATCCCGTCAGTAAAGGATGCCTGGTCATTTTTTTAAAATGCCTTCCTCACCATCTTGAATAAGCATGCCCCATTCAAGAAATTTAGAACCAGGAACAGATATAGCCCTTGGTTCTCTCCTGACCTGACTGCCCTTAACCAACAGAAAAACATCCTATGGCGTTCTGCATTAGCGTCGAACAGCCCCCGTGATATGCAACTTTTCAGGGAAGCCAGAAACCAATATACACAGGCAGTTAGAACAGCCAAGGCTAGCTTTTTCAAGCAGAAATTTGCTTCCTGCAACACAAATTCAAAAAAGTTCTGGGACACCGTAAAGTCCATGGAGAATAAGAACACCTCCTCCCAGCTTCCAACCGCTCTGAAGATAGGAAACACTATCACCACCGACAAATCCACTATAATTGAGAATTTCAATAAGCATTTTTCTACGGCTGGCCATGCTTTCCACCTGGCTACCCCTACCCCGGACAACAGCACTGCCCTCCCCTCTGCTACTCGCCCAAGCCTTCCCCATTTCTCTTTCTCCCAAATACAGTCAGCTGATGTTCTAAATGAGCTGCAAAATCTGGACCCTTACAAATCAGCCGGGCTAGATAATCTGGACCCTTTCTTTCTAAAACTATCTGCTGAAATTGTTGCCACCCCTATTACTAGCCTCTTCAACCTCTCTTTCGTGTCGTCTGAGATCCCCAAAGATTGGAAAGCAGCTGCGGTTATCCCCCTCTTCAAAGGGGGGGAAACCCTTGACCCTAACTGCTACAGACCTATATCTATCCTACCCTGCCTTTCTAAGGTCTTCGAAAGCCAAGTCAACAAACAGATTACCGACCATTTCGAATCCCACCACACCTTCTCCGCTATGCAATCTGGTTTCAGAGCTGGTCATGGGTGCACCTCAGCCACGCTCAAGGTCATAAACGATATCGTAACCGCCATCGATAGGAAACAATACTGTGCAGCCGTATTCATTGACCTGGCCAAGGCCTTTGACTCTGTCAATCACCACATCCTCATTGGCAGACTCGACAGCCTTGGTTTCTCTAATGATTGCCTCGCCTGGTTCACCAACTACTTCTCTGATCGAGTTCAGTGTGTCAAATCGGAGGGTCTGTTGTCCGGGCCTCTGGCAGTCTCTATGGGGGTGCCACAGGGTTCAATTCTTGGACCGACTCTCTTCTCTGTTTACATCAATGATGTCGCTCTTGCTGCTGGTGATTCTCTGATCCACCTCTACGCAGACGACACTATTCTGTATACTTCTGGCCCTTCTTTTGACACTGTGTTAACAACCCTCCAGGCGAGCTTCAATGCCATACAACTCTCCTTCCGTGGCCTCCAACTGCTCTTAAATACAAGTAAAACCAAATGCATGCTCTTCAACCGATCGCTGCCTGCTCCTACCCGCCTGTCCAACATCACTACTTTGGACGGCTCTGACTTAGAATATGTGGACAACTACAAATACCTAGGTGTCTGGTTAGACTGTAAACTCTCCTTCCAGACTCACATCAAACATCTCCAATCCAAAGTCAAATCTAGAATTGGCTTCCTATTCCGCAACAAAGCATCCTTTACTCATGCTGCCAAACATACCCTTGTAAAACTGACCATCCTACCAATCCTCGACTTCGGTGATGTCATTTACAAAATAGCCTCCAAAACCCTACTCAATAAATTGGATGCAGTCTATCACAGTGCCATCCGTTTTGTCACCAAAGCCCCATATACTACCCACCACTGCGACCTGTACACTCTCGTTGGCTGGCCCTCGCTTCATACTCGTCGCCAAACCCACTGGTTCCAGGTCATCTACAAGACCCTGCTAGGTAAAGTCCCCCCTTATCTCAGCTCGCTGGTCACCATAGCAGCACCTACCTGTAGCACGCGCTCCAGCAGGTATATCTCTCTAGTCACCCCCAAAACCAATTCTTCCTTTGGACGCCTCTCCTTCCAGTTCTCTGCTGCCAATGACTGGAACGAACTACAAAAATCTCTGAAACTGGAAACACCTATCTCCCTTACTAGCTTTAAGCACCAGCTGTCAAAGCAGCTCATAGATTACTGCACCTGTACATAACCCATCTACAATTTAGCCCAAACAACTACCTCTTTACCTACTGTATTTATTTATTAATTTATTTTGCTCCTTTGCACCCCATTATTTCTGTCTCTACTTTGCACTTTCTTCCACTGCAAACCAACCATTCCAGTGTTTTTTTAGTTTTTATTTGACTTGCTGTGTTGTACTCACTTCGCCTCCATGGCCTTTTATATATTTTTATTTTTATTTATTTATACATATATTTGTTTGCCTTCACCTCCCTTATCTCACCTCACATGCTCACATTGTATATAGACTTATTTTTTTTTTCACTGTATTTTTGACTATATGTTTGTTTTACTCCATGTGTAACTATGTGTTGTTGTATGTGTCGAACTGCTTTGCTTTATCTTGGCCAGGTCGCAATTGTAAATGAGAACGTGTTCTCAATTTGCCTACCTGGTTAAATAAAGGTTAAATAAAAAAAATAAAAAAAAATGTTTCCTTTGTGTCCTTCAGAGTTGCTGAAGAAGAACAAGAAGACAGAAGAGGATCTGCATGAGCTGGATGAGCACAAGGCCCTGAGTGTATTGCACCGGTGGGGGGAGATGAGAGAGTTTTGTGAGGGGGCCTGTCCCCTTGTACCAGAGCACTTGGAGGTGCGCTCCCTCCTCAACTCTGAGAAACCAGGACTGCCTCAGGTGAGGGCACATTTCTTGCCACAAATGCAGTTCAAAGTGCTTAACAACAAATAAAATAAAAGGTGAGAAATATAACAAAAACTTTACGTTTCTATACAAATATAAAATTAAGATATAACAAGATCAAGATCACAATAGTATAACAATAGTAAAATAACAGTGAATATGAGAGACTAATGCAGCAATAAATTATAGGTGATAAAATAAATAAGATATACAGTATGGGATAAAATAAATAAAATCAATTATATGGCTAAGACAACTAAGAACACCCTTGGTAAAAGCACAGCTAAAGAGAAGCTTTTATTTATTTATTTAAAAACATTTTTTTTACAGTTTCTGAAGCCATCAAAATAGTCCAAAGGCCAGTGGAAAAATGTGTCCACTTTGGGGGATAACCAATATATGAAATTTGGCCGGCGGGCCCATGGACTATCTGGCAGGCTGTTCCAAAGGCTAGGACCATAGTGACTAAAGGCAGCCTCACCAAAAGATTTTGGATAATCCTAAATGAATCGTGAATAATGATGAGTGAGAAAGTTACAGATGCTCAAATATCATACTCCCCCCCCCCCCCCCCCCCCCCCAAAATTGCTAACCTCCCCTGTTTTGTAATGGTGAGAGCTTAACATGTTTTGGGGGTATGATATTTGTGTGTCTGTAACTTTCTCAGCTGACAGTCTGCACTTTAACATCATAGTCTTTGTATCATTTAAAATCTAAAGTGCAGGAGTACAGAGCCAAAACAACAACAAGATGTGTCACTGTCCCAATACTTTTGGAGCTTACTGTATCTTAAGCCTTGTTCACACTGGCAGTTTGAAGTAACTCAAATTCTATGTTTTTTTGCATATCTGATTCGAATCGGAACTTTTTCCTGCAGAATGAACAGCCGATACGCACATATAATCAGATATTTCAAGACACATTTTAAACTACCTTCATAGGTGGTTTGAAATCAAATACAAGTCTGATTCCTGTCAATACGATTTGTGTCTGAACTGTCAAATCTGATTTATTTGCCATCAAGTGTTTTTCTTTTACTGTTATTTGGCATATCTTGACACTTGCTAGCTACTCTGTTGACAGTTTGACAAGAACACGTGGTAGCTAACTAGCTTGTTAATTGTTTACAAACAAATGTGTGAATGTTCTAGCGAGCTAAACAGCTAGCTTTAAAAGTGATCTTAAAAGGCCTTTGCAGACTGTATGTCGGATTCAATCTTTTACGATTATCCCGACACACTGTGCAATGTTACCAAATGAAAATCTTGCTATCAACCTAGTCAGTTCTGTCAGCGATTGGCTTGCAAGGCTACGCCTGCCGATGTATTTGATCTGCGCATGTGCCAGCAGCGTAAGCATCACTCTATTCTTATGGGCGAGTGAAGTGAGTTCGGAAAAACTGAAAGTATGCACCTTATATGTTCGAACTCAGAATCAAATAGGCTTCCCCAAAATAACATGTGGGAGAACGTGTATTTTCATTGCTGATTTTGTGCATTTATCAAAATCCCATCAGGTAGCCTGATTTCAGATGTGTCTTGTAAACAAGATTAGTAGGGAAATGGTTATTCTGGCACAGCATGTAGGCTAAACGTTTAAATCAAGCTATTATATTAATCGGACTATTCATAATAATCGTATTATTGTGCGCATACTCAGTGCCGACCGTGTTCCTATTGGCCAGTCACTGGATTCGGATCTCAACACTAGCCACACTACACGATAAAACGCAAAAGAAATCTGACACTGCTAGGACTTTGTCGGAGCCTACGACTGCACACGTCGGTACTTCATCGGCAGACCTAGACCTTGTCACACTGAACGAGCCAAGGAGTTACAACCTAAGAATTTGCCTACGACAGAGACATCTTGGCTGGGACAGCAAAATCGCTGCATAAGACGGCTAAAATCATACAGTCTGCGAAGGCCTTTACACTATGATTTCGAACATGCAACGCAACTGGGAAACTTCCATGGCAGGCATTGTTGTCACCTTAGCTTGCTACACAACAACTTCTGAGTGAGAGCACCACCACCAATCAGCCTACACAACTGCACACACACCACCAGTACCATGACATGTAGGGTAGCCATGTCAGCAAATTACTACAGTCTGAACACACACATATTCGATTTGGTCACTTGTAACTAAAAGCATATCAGATATGTATTCAAATACATAATCTTGAAACAAAGTGCTGGTGTGCTTTCCTCCCACGAAAACAAAGTGAAAATTGCAATGCAAATAAGCCTTGTCTGGGAATTTTGTGACTGAAATCAACTACTTTTAAGAACTTTGCGTATGGCCGCCTTGCTCGGTCTCCTTTACCTCTGCTCCTTGGTAAGCCACATGTCACATGAACAGATCAAGGAAGCGGTATACAAAGGGCTAAAAAGTTGTTTATTTAGGAATTTTGAGAAATGACACCCCAGCGCCTAGACAGAAAAGTTTGTCAGCATTCTAGCAACGTTTTATTTATTTAACCAGAAAAAAAACCTTGTGGGCGTACATAACACAAGAACACAATGCAATACATGGTCTTAAACTCAGCAAGCGACACCCTCTCGTCCAGTTTTAAAGTACTTTGCAGATCGTTCCAAGACCAAGGAGCAATAAAGGAAAATTGTATTTTCCCATATTTAGTCCTGGCCTTAGGAACAGTGAAAGATAGTAGTATCTGAGACAGAGACTATACGTTTGTGATGGCCTTGTTAATAAGGAGCATAGATAAGTAGGCAGTAGTCCTTCTTGTGGGAAGGGAGGGCCACTTCACCATGTCGGATAGATCACAGTGATGGGTGTGTAGTCTTGCATTTGTTGGAAATCTAAGCGTCCCTTGATGCACAGTGTCCAGTATCTTATGAGTGAATTCAGTCCCAAAACAAAATTCCTCTATGGGGCATTACGTGAGGTGCTTCATGGTGCCTGGGAGACATAAACCTTTTACTGCAGTGGGCTAAATCAGGGTCGCAGTGTTTCTTGGTAGTCTTAAACATTTATACTTTGAAACAGAAGTATACACCTCACACACACATGGTTATGGGATAAAAAAAGAAGACAACTGCACCATGTCAGATATAGAGTTGAAATGTATTGAATTTTGAGTTTGCATCCCAATATTACACTTTATATACATCGTTAGAAGACTGAAATATAACAAAACCATTTGACATGGGAACATTAGATTTTTTGGCGTTTACATTTTTGGTATGTTTATTAATTATGAAAGGATGAAAACGATTAATACAATTATACCCATGAGGCCATGGGCCAGTTGGCTGCAGGAAACGGCTACAAAAGCTGCACATGACGGCCTGGACCAGAGGTAGTGGATGCCCTGATTTGTGTTTAATGTAACCACAAGTTTTAGACATGGCGATATTGGTGTTCCAGTGATTACCCCTGAACACTGGTTCAGGTTTCTTTCATGAGTCCTTGTCCTGACTGCTCTGTGCCCGGTGCTTTCAGGGCTACGCTCACATGTGGATCGATATGTTTCCTATGGACGTACCAGCACCTCCACCTATCGATATCAAACCACGGCTGCCTATAAGGTAATCCAGACTAGTGTTCAAAGTTAAATGTTAGTGTCTGTGAGACACCATGTCATACTACATACTAGGATCCACAACCTGAAGGTAACTCAGCAACACCCACTTTTCTCTCTCACTAAAGCTATGAGTTGCGCGTGATCATATGGAATACTGATGATGTCGTCCTGGATGATGTCAACCCCTTCACTGGAAATCCATCCAGTGATATATACATGAAAGGGTTGGTAAAAATCACACATACACACACACACACTCACACACACACACACACACACACACACACACACACACACACACACACACACACACACACACACACACACACACACACACACACAGTACAGTAACTGGATTTAGATTTTATGGATGATATATAAAGATTATTTGTAGAAGGTTGTGTGAATTGACGTTGAATTGTTTGTCACTCTGAATACAGCTGGATTAAAGGCTTAGATGGGGACAAACAGGAGACTGATGTCCACTTCAACTCCTTGACTGGGGAGGGGAACTTCAACTGGCGTTTTGTCTTCCGGTTTGACTACCTCCCCACAGAGAAAGAGATCACCTTTACAAAAAAGGAGTCTATCTTCTCTCTGGAGGAATCTGAGTTCCGCCAGCCTGCCGTTCTTGTCCTTCAGGTCTGGGACTATGACCTCATCGCTGCAAACGACTTCCTGGGTGAGAGGTCATGATGAGTTTGTATCTTTGTGGTTCTGTTGTCCTGTGTGAGCATGGAGCTTGCAATGCCAAATGTCGTGGGTTCGATTACGCTGGAGCCACCCATACGTATAATTTATGCAGACATGACTGTAAGTCGCTTTGGGTAAAAGTGCCTGCTAATTGGCATAATTATTCAATTATTTAGATTTTTTGTTTTTCCTCTTCTCAGTTCATATTGGCTACGAAAACAATACCAGAACGACTGATGAACGTACCAACTACTAGTAAACATAAACTATAAATTAGCACTTCATTTTTGTATATATTTCTTTTTAACCTTTATTTCAACAGGGAGTTGAGACCAAGGTCTTTTTCACAAGGGAGCCCTGCATTTTACAATGCTTACAGCTTTTACAAAATACAGGAAAATACAAAAATATAGATGGATTCAAGAAAAACAATCACATTTCTCAATAAAGAGGTCCTCTACATTTTTATTTGCCCGAGAGGCACCAATGTATCCAGTTTAAATTATTCACTGGCCCAGGCACTAACGTAACAACTTAAAGTTTTTACTGGCCCAGGCACTAACGTAACAACTTAAAGATTTTACTGGCCCAGGCACTAACGTAACAACTTAAAGATTTTACTGGCCCAGAACTTTTAATGATGACTTAATTAAGTATTATCTGCTTGTAATGAAGTAGAACAAAAGCAAATGTGAAGAATTAATGGTTCTGATGACAAAAAAAATCAAATATTTTTCATAATACATAATGGTTTGTTTCTAGATTGCTTAATGGAATTCAACACAGTATATCCCTTACAAGTACATAACATATACTAATAGAGAAATGAAGGCAAAGGCTGCTAAAGGTTCAGATCTTAGTCGTGAGAGTTGGCATGACAAACATTGGTCTATATTCATACTGTCCAAGCAGAAATTCATAAATAGTCATACAAAACAATTACCTCAAAGTGACAGCTTCCTGACATCTTAACCATCGTCTTACCTCAGAAGGAGACCATGAACGATTTATCTCAGCAATCAACTAATGTTTTTAATTACAATAGTTTGTCACGTTAGCATAATGTGACCAGTTAAAGGTTGTAGCCGCTACATCACCACTTTGGAGAGGCGATCGGTCCTCTGATAATTACGTTAAGATCTAAAACACTATAAAGCACACAGGTTCTTTATCAACAGGGGTGGAACCTGGAAATAACAAGCACACAACGAGATTGCAAAATATGTCATTTTATTTTCAGCAGCAGCAATTCATAGTTTTAGCATCAGCTTTGTATTCAATAGATTTGTAGTTTCACCCATCAATAATCAACATCGGAGTGCTCAGCATATAAGCATAGATAACCAAATCTTCAGTGCTGTAACGCGTACAATTATTCGGTCACCATAGTTAACTTTATACAGAGTAAATAGATGAGGAAGTGCCCAAGGAAAAGGTGAGCGGATCCTGGCTGAAGGGCACGCTCTTGCCAACCACATACTTGACATACGATTAGGCTACCAAGCTGCCACACTGGAATTTGGACTAAAGGCACAGTCACCGCTCTCGTCCTCCCGAGGCACGTCAACCTTCACAGGTAAAGTGAAACTGCTGAGCACATGGAAACACTGGCATTTCTAAGGCAATCAGTCTCAGGCAATCTACCCAATAATAAGATGCAACTGGACGCAATCAGTCTAGATGTGACGCATGTCACATATTCCCCCTGCAATTTCAAAATGTGTCCTCACATTTTGGACAATGATAAAAAATAGCATGCAATAAAAATAAGAAAATATGCATGCAAAATATTAAGAAATCAAATCTACACTTTTTTCTATACACGAGGTGACCTCAGGGTTAAACTAAAACACACAGGTTCTTTTAATCAGAGGTGGCACATGGGAATAGCGATCAACAACGGTCTTTTTTTTGCATGGGTGTCCGAGCTATGTGCTAGTTGTTTAGACAGACAGCTTGGTGCATTCAGCATGTCAATACTTCTTTAAAAATAAGTAGCGATGAAGTCAATCTCTCCTCCACTTTGAGCCATGAGAGATTGACATGCATCCTACTAATGTTAGCTCTCCATGTACGTTTAAGGGCAAGCTATGCTGCACTGTTCTGAGCCAATTGTAATTTTCACTCTTTGTGGCACCTGACCACACAACTGGAAAGTAGTTCAGGTGCGGACAAAACTACGGCCTGTAAGACCTAACTTATTGATAGTGTTGTTAAGAAGGCAGAGCAGCGCTTTATTATGGACAGACTTCTCCCCATCTTAGTTACTATTGCATCAAAGAAATTTGACCGTGACAGTTTACAATCCAGGGCAGCGGTGTTAAATACTTAAGTACAAATAATTTAAAGTACTACTTAAGTAGTTTTTTGGGGTATCTGTATCTGTTTTTACTCCGTACATTTTCCATTTCCATTTTACTCAATTAGTATTTTACTGGGTGACTTTTACTTTAGTAACTTTCTATTAAGGTATCTATACTTTTACTTAAATATCACAATTGGGTACTTTTTCTACCACTGATCCAGTTACTTGAAGCAGTTTAGTCACCAATTTCCACATTATTCATTTCAATATTTAGTTGAGGTTTAGGGTTAGTGAATGATTTTTCCCAAATACAATGCTTTTAGTTTTTGAAATATTTAGGATCAACTTATTTCTTGCCACCCATTCTGAAACTGACTGCAGCTCTTCGTTAAGTGTTTCAGTGATTTCACTCGCTGTGGTAGCTGATGTGTATAGTGTTGAGTCATCCGCATACATAGACTCACGGGCTTTAGTCAAACATATACAGTACCAGTCAAAGGTTTGGACACACCTACTCATTCAAGGGTTTTTATTTTATTTTTACTATTTTTACTATGGCACACTATTTTCTACTTTGTAGAATAATAATGAAGACATCAAAACTATGAAATAACACACATGGAATCATGTAGTCACCAAAAAATGTGTTAAACAAATCAAAATATATTTTATATTTGAGATTCTTCAAAGTAGCCAACCTTTGCCTTGATGACAGCTTTGCACACTCTTGGCATTCTCTCAACCAGCTCATGAGGTAGTCACCTGGAATGCATTTCAATTAACAGGTGTGCCATGTTAAAAGTTAATTTGTGGAATTTCTTTCCTTCTTAATGCGCTTGAGCCAATCAGTTCTGTTGTGACAACTGATAAAGAAGATAGCCCTATTTGGTAAAACACCAAGTCCATATTATGGCAAGAACAGCTCAAATAAGCAAAGAGAAACGATAGTCCATCAGTACTTTAAGACATGAAGGTCAGTCAATCCTGAACATTTCAAGAACTTTGAAAGATTCTTCAAGTGCAGTCACAAAAAAACATCAAGCACTATGATGAAACTGGCTCCCATGAGGACTGCCACAGGAAAGGAAAACACAGAGTTACCTCTGCTGCAGAGGATAAATTCATTAGAATAAACTGCACCTGCGATTGCAGCCCAAATACATGCTTCACAGAGTTCAAGTAACAGACATCTCAACATCAACTGTTCAGAGGAGACTGCGTGAAATACCCGCCTCCATGGTCAAATTGCTGCAAAGAAAACACTACTAAAGGACACCAATAATAAGAAGAGACTTGCTTGGGCCAAGAAACACAAGCAGAGTAGGTGAATGGATAATCTCTGCATATGTGGTTCCCACCGTAAAGCATGGAGAAGGTAGTGTGATGGTGCTTTGCTGGTGACACTGTCAGTGATGTATTTAGAATTCAAGGCACACTTTTTATTTATTTATTTTAACCTTTATTTTACCAGGTAAGTTGACTGAGAACACATTCTCATTTACAGCAACGACCTGGGAAATACTTACAGGGGAGAGGAATGAGCCAATTGTAAGCTGGGGATGATTAGGTGCCCATGATGGTATGATGGCCAGATTGTGAATTTAGCCAGGACATGATATGTGCCATGGGCTCTTTAGTGACCACAGAGAGTCAGGACATCCATTTAATGTGGGCGGCAGGTAGCCTAATGGTTAGAGTGTTGGGCCAGTAACCGAAAGGTTGCTGGATTGAATCCCCTAGCTGACAAGGTAAATATCTGTTGTTCTGCCCCTGAACAAGGCAGTTAACCCACTGTTCCCCGGTAGGCCGTCATTGTAAATAAGAATTTGTTCTTAACTGATTTGCCTAGTTAAATAAAGGTTATTTAAAAATTTTAATAAAAGTCCCATCTGAAAGACAGCACCCTACATAGGGCAATGTCCCCAATCACTGCCCTGGGGTATTGGGCTATTTTATTTATATATTTTTTGACCAGAGGAAAGGGTGCTTCCTACATGTGTCCAGCACCACTTCCAGCACCATCTGGTCTCCCATCCAGCAATAACCCTGCTTAGATTCAGAAGCAAGCCAGCAGTGGGATGCAGGGTGGTATGCTGCTGAATAACCAGCATGGCTACCACAGCATTCTGCAGCGATACACCATTCCATCTGGTTTGCGATTAGTGGGACTATCATTTGTTTTTCAACAGTACAATGACTCAAAACACACCTCCAGGCTGTATAAGGGCTATTTGACCAAGGAGTGTGATAGAGTGCTGCATCAGATGACCTGGCCTCCACAATAACCGGACCTTAACCCAATTGAGATGGTTTGGGATGAGTTGGACTGCAGAGTAAAGGAAAAGCATCCAACAAGTGCTCAGTTTATGTAGGAACTCCTTCAAGACTGTAGGAAAAGCATTCCTCGTGAAGCTGGTTGAGAGAATGCCAAGAGTGTGCAAAGCTGTCATTAAGGCAAAGGGTGGCTACTTTGAACAATCTAAAATATACAATATATTTTGATTTGTTTAACACTTTTTTGGTTACTACATGATTCCATATGTGTTATTTCATAGTTTTTATCTATTCATTATTATTCTACAATGTAGAAAATAGTAAAAAATAAAGAAAACCCCTTGAATGATTCGGTGTGTCCAAACTTTTGACTGGTACTGTAAATATACATTTTGTATGGGAAAACTATTTCTAAAATGCATACTTTTTCCGAACTTACTTCAATCATGCATAAGAGGGAGGCTTGCGCTGCTGGTGCTGGCACATGCGCAGATCAAATATACCGCTTGAACTCCGATTAAGCTGTTTACATGACCTAATAAAAAGAAAGATTGCTCAGAAAAACAGATGTTTTAATCGGTGTATGCTTACTTCAATTATGACATTACGCCGATTAAGATAAGCAAAGTAAGGTGTTTACATGACTAATGCCATACTCGGCCTATTGCCATAATCAGTTTAATATCAAATTACTAGTGTGCATGGTAACATACTCAATCGACAACCTCTCCTTTTCCTTGATCTCCATCTTATTCTTAAGATTGCCTATTATGATTATCATTATAATAATACGTAATGTCGTTATCACTAGTAGGCTTTGTATTGTAGCCTTGTACAACCACCATCGAGCTGTAGGCCAAAGAGCGTGTATTGTTTAGTTTTAATACCGTAACTTACTTAGGCTTGTATTTCAATATATAGGCTACGGTATCAATCAATCATTCATTCATTCATTCGATCACACAGCATACGAGACATCCATGCTTTGAAATGCAGTCAAGCATTTTAGTTTTAAAATTAAATAATAAAAGGAGCTTTGAATAATTAGCCTAAACAATAAATAAACCGCAATTCACAAATACATGCAACTGTTTTCAGTCTGCTGTAACAAAGGCTTTCTATATATTTTTTTCCCCGTTAGAACAGGCTCTCTGTGTTCGTGCGTATATTATGACTATATTTTGGGGAGTTTTCCTTTCGGCTGTTCAGGCACACAACATATTTTTTGGAGGTAACGCCCCTTCGTCAGTGATTGGTCAACAGTAGGGATTCTTCAATAAAGTCTTTGTTGTCATTCAACGAGAGACGACTACTTTTCAAGCAACTTTTTCCATTGAGAAATACTGCACCAAACATCTTCGAGATCTTAGTCGTGCAACTTTATGTCTTTGGCAAAAAACGATAATTAATGATAGAGTTCTTGAGTCATCTTCGATTCATTCTGACTATTTTGAGGAAGTGTATACTGGCTACGGCGTCTCAAAATGGACAAACAGTACTATTGCCACTTTTTTCAAATTTTTGAAGCGAAGGACTTTTAAGGGAGGACAACTTTGAAAAGGGGTGGATCCCGTTTGTGAAGTCGGTCAACATCGTTGGTCACCCCTTTTCAAAGTGTGTTGCATTATGGTTATAAAAATTGTCCAGCATGGCCTTTACAAAAGTCATGTGATCAAAGGTCATGCAGTTTTCGATTAAGCCAAGGTGCTTCTCACCAACTGCACCCATCACCTATATTGTGGGAGGCACTATTTGTCAACCAAATCATTAGTGTGTTTTGTTTGACCCATTCGAACATGGCCAAAGAGGTGACTGAAACAGGAACCAACTTTGCAGCTGTTCTAAAGCTACAGCAGATCCAAATGAAAGTGATATTTCAGACCTCTCTCTAACCAATTCATTGTAGACATTTTATGTTTTCAGTTTGTGATATGGGGGTATAGAAAAGTTTATTTCAACATTTATACAGATACGCTTTTATAAACAATAGCGGATATGTTGAAACTGCCATATTGAACTGAGCCTGGCTGTTGGAAAACCACTACAGTGTCCAACTAACGGCTGTCGCAAATTCACCTCCCCCGAACTTCACTCCCCAACTACAGTTGGCTTCGTTAGGATGACCACTCAAACAAACCATGGTTAAAAACATGACCTTTGGGGCCTCCCGAGTGGCGCGATGGTCTAAGGCACGCTTGAGGCGTCACTAGGGACACAGGTTCGATCCCAGGCTGTGTCACAGCCGGCCCTTATTGCTGTGATGTCGACTCCTTTTGGTGGTGTGTAGATATTAAAATGGCAGGAAAACTATTGCTTAGCTTGATACTCTTCAGCTGCTAAAGGTTGCTCTCGCCCCTCTGTCACCTCTCTCCCAGGCTCCATTGAGCTGCGCCTGAACGACATGGTGCGGGCAGCCAAGACCTCAGGGCAGTGCAGCATAAAGATGGCCAAGGACAGGGCCAGTCCCCGCTTCTCTATCTTCCTTAACAAAAGGATGAAAGGATGGTGGCCCCTCATCAAGCTCAAGAGTCAGGAGGACATTGAGAGGGAGGAGAAGGAGGCTGAAGAGGCAAAGAAGAACAAGAAAAATACCAAGCACCGAAAGATGAAGCCGGAGGACCTTCAGTTTGTAGACAGCAGTGGGAACACGTATCTCCTCATGGTAATGCATTATGAGATTGTAATTTACCTGGAGGGTTGGGCAGGAGTAAATCCTGTTGTGGGTCATACATGAATAACTGAGGTTATGGGGAGGATCCTAGTTAGCCCAAACTCCATGCAAGTTTGGTATTTTATACATTACCTTCCTCTTAATTGTCGTCCACTTAATTATGCCGTTGTTGAACTTTCCAGACACTTTTAAAGTGCATGGCAGTTATCCTTAAGAGTCTATTGACGCCCGTGCGTCATTCTAATCCACATCAAAATCCGACAGTTTAATCAGCATGACTATCTTGGCAAAGGAGAAATGCTCACTATCAGGGATGTAAACAAATTTGTACACAAAAGTTAAGAGAAATACGCTTTTTGTGTGTATGGAACATTTCTGGGATCTTTAATTTCAGCTCATGCAACATGGGACCAACACTTTACATGTTGCATTTATATTTTTGTTCAGTGTAGTTAAGGCCAAATTAAATATAAATAAACATATTTTTATACCTGAAGCAGTCCTAAAATTAAAAATCAAATAGCTGAATGTGAATTACTTCCAGCAGCTTTGGTTGAGCCTCCAATGACTATGGTGGAATCAGATTAGAGTGAGGGTATGGGTTAGTCTCGAATTGGTGGTAGTGATAAGTGTAGAACTTACATATAACCTTTCTGTATGTGTGTTGTGATTAGGGCCCTGTGTTTTGCGCAATCATCTGACATAGTAAGATTGTATCCTGTATTTTAAGCCTTATCCCAAAATTTGAAGTACACAAAAAATTCAACCAATTGTCTGAGAATGGTACTGGACCATCTGAAATAAAATGAATAGTGGAAAAAGCTTTAAATAGGGTAAAAGGTTAAAGTCCAAGCATGTCACATGATTGTGCAAGACACCGGACCCTATATGATAACTCTTTGTATTTTCTTTGTTGTTTAGGGAAAAGTGGAGGCAGAGTTCCAGTTGGTGAAACTCGAGGAGGCAGAGCTGGCTCCTGTGGGAAAAGCCCGCAAGGAACCTGAGCCACTTGAAAAACCAGAGTAAGTGACTAAAATGATGTTATTCAATCAAAACAATTGTGCAACAAGCTCTCATGGTCATATAAAATGAAATGCCTTCCTTTTTTTAGAATGTGCTGAGTGCGTGGGCAGACCTTTAAGCAGTAAGGCCAGAGGGGATGTGGTATATTTAAGCAATAAGGCCTGAGGGGCTGTGGTATATGGCCAATTTACCACGCCTAAGGGCTGTTCTTAGGCACAACATGTTCTTAGGAACGACGGCTAAGGTTTGGATACAGCCCTTAGCCGTGGTATATTGGCCATATACCACAAAACCCCAGAGGTGCCTTATTGCTATTATAATCTAGATACCAACTTAATTAGAGCAGTAAAAATAAATGTTTTGTCATGATTGTATGGCCACAGGGCAATTCCATGGTAACGGAATTTTTACATCCGGTAACAGAATTGCATTAATGGAATTTCATCATGGGTCCCTGATCTGTAGTAAACAGAAATGCATAATTATGGATATGAATGTCATAAATGGGTACACCAAGGCAGAAATCTGCAATATCCTCCTTTGCATATTTGGGTATTATTCTACACAATGGTTTATTTTTAAGACCAAATTTGGTTGGTACAGACCGGACCAAACCTGAACCAATCATAGATGTCCATGTTTCACAACTTTGGACATCAACATACAGCACAGTATAGTTCTGCATAGAACAGTAAAGTAGAGTTCAGTTCAGTACAGTATTGTTCAGTACAGTAGTGTATAGTACAGTACATTATAGTGTACTAAGCTCTAGTGTGATCCACTGTGTACTATACTGAACTCCACTCTACAGGACTGTACTGTACTGAACTATACTCTACTTTTATTTACCATACTGAACTATACACTACACACTACTTTTCTTTATTGTACTCTACTGTGCTGCAATGTTGCCGTACAATTGCCGTTGTAATTCCCATTATAATAATCTTTCTGCTTTGGAAACCTTTTAATGACGACTTTATTAGCCTACAAGCAAAACAATAGTGGAATTTGCAGCGATTATTATTATATGAACTTGCATTTGATCATGCCGGGTAGGTCACGTAACCCTAACATGCAATATTTGCTTTGGGGACTTTACCAGATTTTTCTCTACGGTTTTAACTGTGATAAACACAAATAGCCTAGGCTATGTGGTTGAATTTATTCCGCCACTCTTTAGGCCAACTGGAACAGTGTTTGTAAAAGCCAGGTCACCTGTGATACAAGTCAGTATTCGATCTCCATCCATGGATGTTGGGAGATGATGTGGAGACAAGCCCGTATGGGCAACAGTAAGCACTGTTACCTTCAAGTAGGTTTTGGTTTTGCTGGGGCATTGTGGACAGGGATGGTGAATGCATTTGCCTCTGTTGCGAGTTCGAATCCAGCAATAGAAAGTTGTTTTTCAGAATTGTATTTTAAGTCTATACCAAACCTTAACCCTTACCTTAACAATTCGCAGTTAATGTTAATGCCTAAACCTAAGCTTAAACACTACAAAATGTGACGTTTGCAACAACTTTTGAAATTTGACATTTGAGTAACATGGATGAACATCTAATTCTGATGTGAGACTGTGAGAGCTAGATAGGTCTCTAAACGATGTATGGCTTGTCGGCCTTACTGTACATAGCACGGTGGTGTATGAATGCAATTGTAATGTATTATAGAGAAAACAACGCAATTATCACAACCGGTTGTATATTTTAATATTCATTCCATTGTGTTTTTGTAGGTAGGATAGGTAGGATAACTGTCTTGTCCCTAAAAACGTAGGCCTGATCAGTAGGGGACTTTTATCGGAGTCTGGAAGCGCAGCCTGGAGAGCTCACACAATGCACTTGTCATTTCATGATCTGATATCTTTTTTTTATTGCGACAAGATTATCTGCAGTAGGCCTAGTCTATACTCTTTCAAAAATACCTATATCAAAATATCAGAAATAACATTGCCAATAGGTTACCGGATAATGCGAAGACAAAGTGTTGGCATTAAGAAAGCTTGCTAGACCACCCAAGAGGTGGGGCAAGTACTGGATTGAGCAGAGTAGAGTGATGCTGCCACCACCTTTGTTTGACCGGTATGGTCCAGCATCAAAGTATAGGACACCAAAACTCAATACAGATACCAGCAAACAATTATCTTTATTAACTAAACAATTTCAAAAGAAAGCATGCATGAAATGCTAGATGACCTACTAAATTCCTGCAATCTCTGTAACCCAATCAGAAGTGCTGCTATGACCCGAAGAAGGTGCTAAAAAGTGACACTACACACATCAGTGGAGAACTGAACATCCAAGGTTCTACTACTATTCACTGCAAACCGGGCCTAGCCCAATGAAACACAATTGAAAAAAAAAAAGAAGCTAATTCACTGCACAAAGGGTCATAAAAGTTTACACACGGACCAGAGGCCCACACCTGATTCAAAAAGTAATAAAACATTTAAGGTTCTACTACTGCTTCACTGCAAACCTGGCTATGAAATGCAATTGTACAAACATGCAAATTCACTGCACACGGGAACAATAGCCAACAGAAACAAAAAGATTATTTACGCATATTTTAGGGTTAGGAAAGTATGTATGAATCATTAAAAAAACTGGTTTGGAGAGCCTTTACGCACTAAATATATTGATGAATCAAAAACACAGTGGTTTGTTGTCAAGTTGTCATAATCAAGTTCAATCCCATGAAATATTGTAAATGGAAAAAAGTGTACAGTTGTAACGGCTTTCTTCCTGGGGTGAAAGAGAGGACCAAAATGCAGCGTAGCCAGTGCTCAACATGTTTAATATAATAACAAGTGAACACTACAAACAACAAACAAAAATAACAAACCGTGAAAACCGAGACAGTCCTATCTGGTGCAGAACAAACACAGAGACAGGAAACAAACACCCACAAAATCCCAACACAAAACAAGCCTCCTATATATCATTCTCAATCAGAGACAACGACTACCATCTGCCTCTGATTGAGAACCCACACTAGGCTGACATAGAAACAGACAAACTAGACACACAACATAGAATTCCCACCCAGCTCACGTCCTGACCAACTAAACACATACAAAACAACAGAAAACAGGTCAGGAACGTGACAACAGTAGTCATATAAATCTGCCCTAATTCTCACTAATCATGGAACTATAGGACAAGGGTCCAGTTGTGGTGACCCAGGCTTCAGGTTCAACCTGCTTACATGTGATCTTGAATTCCATAATGATTCAAAAAGGCTACTTGTCCCGAATTATTGCACAACGTTAGCCTAATATAATCCAGTAATGCTAGCGACCCACAGGAATAATTTACACGGAAGTGAGAGAGGAAGTAAAAGGTAAACAGAATGGAATGATGCAAAAAATGTAATCTACAAATGAAAAATGAACACGGAAGTGACAGTTATAAATATATGTGGGTATTACTGATGGTAGCTAGTATTTAACAAATTGTATGATACAAATTGTGAAATAAAATGGAGAAAAGCCTGGGCATACTGTAGACTATCATTAAAACATTCTAAAGCGCATACATCAATTTGGCAGGTTCAGCCCTACAGAAGCCTATAGCTTGGGTGTGCAGATTTCATCCATTCAAATTATGAGGGCACACAAAAATTCTGTACCGGCACAGCTACAGTGCCTTTCACTTTTTCCACATTTTGTTACTTATTCTTAAATTGATTAAATTGTTTTTTCCCCGTCATCAATCTACACCCAGAAAATCATCATAATGACAAAGCAAAAACAAGTTTTTAGAAATGTTTGCTAATTTATTAAAAATCAAAAAACATATCACATAAGTATTCAGACCCTTTACTCTGTACTTTGTTGAAGCACCTTACAGCATCGAGCGATTAAAGCATGTCTTCTTGGGGTATGACGCTACAAGCTTGGCACGCCTGTATTTGGGTAGTTCCTCCCATTCTGTTCTGCAGATCCTCTCAAGCACTGTCACGTTGGATGGGGAGAGTCGCTACACAGCTATTTTCAGGTCTCTACAGAGATGTTTGATTGGGTTCAAGTCCGGGCTCTGGCTGGGCCACTCAATGACATTCAGAGACTTGTCCCAAAGCCACTCCTGAGTTGTCTTGGCTCTGTGCTTAGGGTCGTTGTCCTGTTGGAAGGTAAACTTTTGCACAAGTCTGAGGTCGTGAGCGCTCTGGAGTAGGTTTTCATCAAGGATCTAGAGTTCCATCTTTGTTGAATCTTGTTTCTCTAAGAGTCTAGATGCTTTTTGGCAAACTCCAAGCAGGCTGTCACGTGCCTTTTACTGAGGAGTGGCTTCCGTCAGGTCACTCTACCATAAAGGCCTTATTGGTGGAGTGCTGCAGAGATGGTTGTCCTTCTGGAAGGTTCTCCCATCTCCACAGAGGAACTCTAGAGCTTTGTCAGAGTGACCATTGGGTTCTTAGTCACCTCCTTGACCTTCTCACCCGATTGCTCAGTTTGGCCGGGCAGCCAGCTCTAGGAAGAGTCTTGGGGGTTCCAAACTTCTTCCATTTAAGAATGATGGGGGCCACTGTGTTCTTGGGGACCTTCAATGCTGCAGAATTGTTTCGGTACCCTTCCCCAGATCTGTGCCTCGACACAATCCTGTCTTGGAGCTCTACAGACAATTCCTTCGACCTGATGGCTTGGTTTTTGCTCTGACTTCCACTGTCGTCTGTCGAACCTTATATAGACAGGTGTGTGCCTTTCCAAATCATGTCCAATCAATTGAATTTACCACAGGTGGACTCCAATCAAGTGGTAGAAACATCTCAAGGATGATCAATGGCAACAGGAAGCACCTGAGCTCATTTTCGAGTCTCATAACAAAGGGTCTGAATACTTATGTAAAACATGTGAATGGTATGTGCATTTGTATTCACTTAACAACAAACACATGTTAATGCAAGATCAAATGCGCTCAATGGCCCCGATTAAGCACATGTAAATGTAACATTATTCCCTTTTTATGCACTCTATGCGTATTCTGACCTTGATCTTAAGCTATTCACCCGCTATTCGTTCAGGGTGGAGATCTATGAAATTAAGGTGTGGTAGAGGTGTCTTCAGATAAGCCGTATTCTGACTTTAACTTAATTCCACCACCTTTACGCACAAGGAAACCATGAATAAGGTTTTGCGAACCTACCGGTTCCAAGTGGAAAAAGCATATACTTTATTTTTCCCGAAACAAATAACAGCATTCTCCATGCACTGTCATTTTTAAATGGTTAACAGCTATTGGTAAGAGCTAGGTAAATGAATAATCGGTTTGGAGAATGGGGATCATAAATACACATAGCAATTGTTTTAGATGATTTTTCCTTGTTCTAAAATAGATTAAATAAATAAAACATCTCTACAATCTACACACAATAGCCCCTTAATGAAACAAACAAGGCAAAAACATTTTTTATTGCAAATTTATTGAGAAATAAAAACAGAAATACCTTATTTATACGGTGTATATGTATATGGGTGTATATGGGGTCACAGACTGCATTTAAACATTGCTACAGTTTAGAAGGTTTGATTGAATCTGATCCGTGGGCACACTTTGTGCAATTCGCTAAGTTTACACTGAAAACAAAGCTAAAACATGAACATGTATTCATTTATTATTTACCTTAATGCCTTATTCCTTTTATTCTACTTTTACTTGACCTTTTTTCCTATCTTCTATTCCCCCTGGAGAAATCGGTGCACATTTTTCACATGAGTCCTACTGCTCACACTATGTCATAGCCTACTGTATAAAAAAATGTAATTAAACAAATCCATGAAACTGGGAAACATTACTAACTTTTTTGTTCACTTTGTCTCTTTCCTCATTCTACCTTCTATTAGTCGCCCCAAGACCACCTTCAACTGGTTTATCAACCCCATGAAAACCTTCATCTTCTTCATTTGGAAAAAATACAAGAAGTACATCATCGCTCTACTCATCCTGGCAGTCCTGATGGTTTTTCTCATCCTCATCCTCTACACCCTCCCTGGACAGATCAGTACGCTCATCGTAAATGGATGAACAGTCCATTTTGTGCATAAGGATCAGACAGAGAATGAAACATCGATATGAGAAATGTACTTTGTTATCATTAAGTTCCATTTAATTTGTGTTAGGACATTGTGTGTGGTAGATTTGCTATTGTGATATACTCTATGCAAGTGCTAATTTCCTTTGTACAAGTCTTGTAATTTTCAAATACTTGGTAATTATTAGACCAATCTTAAACATATATTGAACAATCAAAGCTACTGATGAGGAATTCTTTGCACTGACTTGGCTCAGAACAGAGCAGGGCGGCTGGCCCTTAAAAGTACACGGAGAGCTAAGATTAATGACATGCATGGCTCAAAGTGGAAGAGCGATTGACTTCATCATTACTTGTTTTTGTAAGAGGTGTTGACAAGCTGAATGTACCGAGCTGTACCGAGCTGTCTGTTTAAAATACAGCGCGGACACTCATGCATACCCCACAAGACATGCCACCAGAGGTCTCTTCACAGTCCCCAAGTCCAGAACAGATTACAGGAGGCACACAGTACTAGATAGAGCCATGACTACATGGAACTCTATTCCACATCAGGTAACTGATGCAAGCAGTAGAGTCAGATTTAAAAAGAAGGTAAAAATACCTTATGGAACAACGGGGACTGTGAAGGGACACACACAAAGGTACAGCCACATGCACAGGCACACATTTTGATATCGTTGTATGGTTGTATTGAACATTTTGTGTTATGGATATGTGGTGGTGTAGGGATGTTATATGATGTACTGTTTTATCTTTAGCTCATTCAGTACAAACATAGTTGACTGTTTTCTCTTTTGTTTCATATGTAATGTGGGTGCTTTGATGTGTTTGGACCCCAGGAAGAGTAACTGCTGCCCTGACAGGAACTAATGGGGATCCATAATAAATACAAATACAAAAATACAAATACTATTCAGGAATTTCCGGAGTTCCAAATTAAGCAGCAGCAGCTGAAAAGATGAGCTCCTACAAATATTGAAATTTAAATGTTTTTTTAGAGTAAAGTACATCGGAAAAAAAATCAAAAGAAAACTGCAAACTGAATAGGAGACCAAACAAGCAGCAAACAAAGAAGAAAGGCTTTTGAAAAAGTAACAATTTTTTCATAAAATTATACCGTTTTCTTAGCTAGCTAAGTTGTTTACCTGTTGCTAGGCAGTTGCTAGGGACATTCCTGGAAGAAGCTAGCTAGCTAACAAGGAGTGTCTAGTTGGCAGAAGAGAAGAAGGGACAAAGAAGGGACAAAGTGGGACAAAATAAGGACAGAAGAAAAGGGAAAGGGGGGAAAGGGGACATTAAGGTGAAGCAGTCCTCTAAAGACACAAAAGACAATAATACAAGAAACAACACTTCTATTGCCTCTCCCTCTACGATACGCACTTCCGGGTTGGAGCGAGTAGTTGCATTCCGCTTTGCTCCACAGGTAGTATTACATTTCATTTCATTACAGTACAACAGTTTGATTTGTTTGATCTTAGCTGGCTACATAGCCGTCTTTGTATCCAAGATAATTGTGTACTCTAGAGTAATTGTCGAGGTTACCTAGCCAGTTAGAGGTTACCTAGCCAGCTACACTTTCAAACAAAGTCAACAACGCAGCCACTGCTAGCTAGCCTATTTCACCAGCCAGCAGTACTATATCATTTTAGTCAATAAGATTTTTTGCAACGTAAGCTTAACTTTCTGAACATTCGAGACGTGTAGTCCACTTGTCATTCCAATCTCCTTTGCATTAGCGTAGCCTCTTCTGTAGCCTGTCAACTATGTGTCTGTCTATCCCTGTTCTCACCTCTCTGCACAGACCATACAAACGCTTCACACCGCGTGGCCGCTGCTACTCTAACCTGGTGGTCCCAGCGCGCACGACCCACGTGGAGTTCCAGGTCTCAGGCAGCCTCTGGAACTGCCGATCTGCGGCCAACAAGGCAGAGTTCATCTCAGCCTATGCTTCCCTCCAGTCCCTCGACTTCTTGGCACTGACGGAAACATGGATTACCACTGATAACACTGCTACTCCTACTGCTCTCTCCTCGTCTGCCCACGTGTTCTCGCACACCCCGAGAGCTTCTGGTCAGCGGGGTGGTGGCACTGGGATCCTCATCTCTCCCAAGTGGACATTCTCTCTTTCTCCCCTGACCCATCTGTCTATCGCCTCCTTTGAATTCCATGCTGTCACAGTTACCAGCCCTTTCAAGCTTAACATCCTTATCATTTATCGCCCTCCAGGATCCCTTGGAGAGTTCATCAATGAGCTTGACGCCCTGATAAGTTCCTTTCCTGAGGATGGCTCACCTCTCACAGTTCTGGGTGACTTTAACCTCCCCACGTCTACCTTTGACTCATTCCTCTCTGCCTCCTTCTTTCCACTCCTCTCCTCTTTTGACCTCACCCTCTCACCTTCCCCCCCTACTCACAAGGCAGGCAATACGCTTGACCTCATCTTTACTAGATGCTGTTCTTCCACTAATCTCATTGCAACTCCCCTCCAAGTCTCCGACCACTACCTTGTATCCTTTTCCCTCTCGCTCTCATCCAACACTTCCCACACTGCCCCTACTCGGATGGTATCGCGCCGTCCCAACCTTCGCTCTCTCTCCCCCGCTACTCTCTCTTCTTCCATCCTATCATCTCTTCCCTCTGCTCAAACCTTCTCCAACCTATCTCCTGATTCTGCCTCCTCAACCCTCCTCTCCTCCCTTTCTGCATCCTTTGACTCTCTATGTCCCCTATCCTCCAGGCCGGCTCGGTCCTCCCCTCCTGCTCCGTGGCTCGACGACTCATTGCGAGCTCACAGAACAGGGCTCCGGGCAGCCGAGCGGAAATGGAGGAAAACTCGCCTCCCTGCGGACCTGGCATCCTTTCACTCCCTCCTCTCTACATTCTCCTCTTCTGTCTCTGCTGCTAAAGCCAATTTCTACCACTCTAAATTCCAAGCATCCGCCTCTAACCCTAGGAAGCTCTTTGCCACCTTCTCCTCCCTCCTGAATCCTCCTCCCCCTCCTCCCCCCTCCTCCCTCTCTGCTGATGACTTCGTCAACCATTTTGATAAGAAGGTCGACGACATCCGATCCTCGTTTGCTAAGTCAAACGACACCGCTGGTTCTGCTCACACTGCCCTACCCTGTGCTCTGACCTCTTTCTCCCCTCTCTCTCCAGATGAAATCTCGCGTCTTGTGACGGCCGGCCGCCCAACAACCTGCCCGCTTGACCCTATCCACTCCTCTCTTCTCCAGACCATTTCCGGAGACCTTCTCCCTTACCTCACCTCGCTCATCAACTCATCCCTGACCGCTGGCTACGTCCCTTCCGTCTTCAAGAGAGCGAGAGTTGCACCCCTTCTGAAAAAACCTACACTCGATCCCTCCGATGTCAACAACTACAGACCAGTATCCCTTCTTTCTTTTCTCTCCAAAACTCTTGAACGTGCCGTCCTTGGCCAGCTCTCCTGCTATCTCTCTCAGAATGACCTTCTTGATCCAAATCAGTCAGGTTTCAAGACTAGTCATTCAACTGAGACTGCTCTTCTCTGTGTCACGGAGGCGCTCCGCACTGCTAAAGCTAACTCTCTCTCCTCTGCTCTCATCCTTCTAGACCTATCGGCTGCCTTTGATACTGTGAACCATCAGATCCTCCTCTCCACCCTCTCCGAGCTGGGCATCTCCGGCGCGGCCCACGCTTGGATTGCGTCCTACCTGACAGGTCGCTCCTACCAGGTGGCGTGGCGAGAATCTGTCTCCGCACCACGTGCTCTCACCACTGGTGTCCCCCAGGGCTCTGTTCTAGGCCCTCTCCTATTCTCGCTATACACCAAGTCACTTGGCTCTGTCATATCCTCACATGGTCTCTCCTATCATTGCTATGCAGACGACACACAATTAATCTTCTCCTTTCCCCCCTCTGATAACCAGGTGGTGAATCGCATCTCTGCATGTCTGGCAGACATATCAGTGTGGATGACGGATCACCACCTCAAGCTGAACCTCGGCAAGACGGAGCTGCTCTTCCTCCCGGGGAAGGACTGCCCGTTTCATGATCTCGCCATCACGGTTGACAACTCCATTGTGTCCTCCTCCCAGAGTGCTAAGAACCTTGGCGTGATCCTGGACAACACCCTGTCGTTCTCAACTAACATCAAGGCGGTGACCCGTTCCTGTAGGTTCATGCTCTACAACATTCGCAGAGTACGACCCTGCCTCACGCAGGAAGCGGCGCAGGTCCTAATCCAGGCACTTGTCATCTCCCGTCTGGATTACTGCAACTCGCTGTTGGCTGGGCTCCCTGCCTGTGCCATTAAACCCCTACAACTCATCCAGAACGCCGCAGCCCGTCTGGTGTTCAACTTTCCCAAGTTCTCTCACGTCACCCCGCTCCTCCGCTCTCTCCACTGGCTTCCAGTTGAAGCTCGCATCCGCTACAAGACCATGGTGCTTGCCTACGGAGCTGTGAGGGGAACGGCACCTCCGTACCTTCAGGCTCTGATCAGGCCCTACACCCAAACAAGGGCACTGCGTTCATCCACCTCTGGCCTGCTCGCCTCCCTACCTCTGAGGAAGTACAGTTCCCGCTCAGCCCAGTCAAAACTGTTCGCTGCTCTGGCACCCCAATGGTGGAACAAACTCCCTTACGACGCCAGGTCAGCGGAGTCAATCACCACCTTCCGGAGACACCTGAAACCCCACCTCTTTAAGGAATACCTAGGATAGGATAAAGTAATCCTTCTAACCCCCCCCCCCCCTTAAAAGAGTTAGATGCACTATTGTAAAGTGGTTGTTCCACTGGATATCATAAGGTGAATGCACCAATTTGTAAGTCGCTCTGGATAAGAGCGTCTGCTAAATGACTTAAATGTAATGTAAATGAATGTTTGTGTTCATCAACCACATTATTTACAATATGTACTTTTTCAATACATTTCTATCAGTGAAATAACCTGCCTCATGTCATTCTTAATATATGGAATGTTTAGGCTTTGCTCTCTTCTGGTCCACTACTAGGTCATGAAGGTTATTGCATAATTTCTGTTAAAGGAAAATGGAAATACTAGGCTTTAGAACACCAGCTAACTGTAACCATGGAGATCCTATTAAATAACTTTTTGTATATATTGTTTTATTCTAATTCCTAATTCCATGACTAACTGTAAATCGCCATTTTGGTATTTTTGCATCATCGGTAGAAGAGTTTTGGAATTCCTGAATTTATTGAGACCATGACCCCTGTGTACATTAATTAGCCTACTTTTCTGGTGTCAAACCACATATGAAAACATTATACATATTTTTAATGCTGAAAAACAGCCCTTTCAAATTATATGGCATACAATGGCACCACATCAATCAAATGGCAATCAGTCAAGAAAGTACACCATCTTATATGCTTTTTTTCAAAACAACTGCCATTTACACAACTTCCTAATGTAGAGCATACTGAGGCTTCCTTATTTTCTATGGATTGATAATCTGCGACCAGCATAGCAATTCCTTTTACTGTGAATGAGTTACAGCAGTTTTAGTGACCGGTGGTATTTTTCTAGAATTCTATGGAATGTTCTGTGATCAGACACTTTCTTATGTGGATAGTATATTAATTATATATTTTGGGGCGGCAGGTAGCCTAGTGGTTAGAGCTTTTGGCCAGTAACCTAAAGGTTGCTAGATCGAATCTCCGAGCTGACAAGGTACAAATCTGTCATTCTGCCCCTGAGCAAGTCAGTTAACCACTGTTCCAAGGCCATCATTGTAAATTAGAATTTGTTCTTAACTGACTTGCCTAGTTAAAAAAAATAATAATAATTAAACACATACACTGAGTGTACAAAACCTTATGAACATCTGCTCTTTTCATGACAGACTGACCAGGTGAATCCAGGTGAAAGCTATGATCCCTTATAGATGTCACTTGTGAAATCCACTTCAATCAGTGTAAATGAATGGGAGGAGACAGGTGAAAGAAGGATTTTTAAACCTTGAGACAATTGAGACGGATTTCGACTCTCTCAACCTGCTGTCTCGAACTCTGAATGCTTGTCTATGAAAAGCCAACTCACATTTACTCATGAGGTGCTGACCTGTTGCAACCTCTACAACTACTGTGATTATTATTATTTCACCCTGCTGGCCATCTATGAGCGTTTGAACATCTTGGCCATGTACTGTTATAATCTCCACCCGGCACAGTCAGAAGAGGACTTGCTACCCCTCAGAGCCTGGTTCTTCTCTAGGTTTCTTCCTAGGTTCCTGCCTTTCAAGGGAGTTTTTCCTATTCACCGTGCTACTACAATACATTTGCATTGCTTGCTGTTTGGGGTTTTAGGCTTTGAACGGGGTATGGTAGTAGGTGCCAGGCACACTGGTTTGTGTCAAGAACAGCAAAGCTGCTGTGTTTTTCACGCTCCCATGTGTATCAAGAATGGTCCACCACCCAAAGCACATCCAGCCAACTTGACACAACTGTGGGCAGCATTGGAGTCAACTTGGGCCAGCATCCCTGTGGAACGCTTCAACACCTAGAGTCCATTCACCGATGAATTGAGGTTGTTCTGCAACTCAATACTCTGAGTGTAAAATAGTTATCTCTGCGGCACGGATTCTATTGCTATGTAGAGACTTAGCAACAGAATCTGTGTTGCAGAGACAACTATTTACATGGAGGCTTCCCAGTTCAGAGGAAAATTTTTGCTTTTGTGCGCTGCAGGAGCTGTATTTACTATGCTCTCTTCTGGAACAATGTGGACAAACTGGAGCTCCAATGCATCAATTGTTTACTAGCAGAGGACTATAGAGAAGAAGTGGCTACTCTTAGCAAACAGATTAAGAACTTACACAATCTACCAGGGAAAGCACCCCGCCTACCTTCTCTACTCCACAGGCTGGACGCCGTTCTGATGTGTTGAGAGTATTACCGCCATGTCAACATTCAATGACTGATTGGCCATTGCCTTCCAGGGACCCCTTCCCGAAGAAGTCTCCCACTTCCCTGGAAAATGGAGCAGGACCGTCACTTCTGATGGATATAGTAGATGATACTGTCACCATGGAAGCATGTCACCCACCGTAGGCCAAATGGAGGGAAGCTGCTTGGGCTTCTCCGGCTTTGGAGGTTCCAGCGCCATCATCCCCTATCCTGCCTCGGATTCTGCTTTGGACTCGGATCACCAGACCTCGGATCACCGGACTTGGACTCGGATCACCGGACCTCAAGGGTGGCTGATGCACCGGCTCCTCCGTCAGCCATAATGGGTTTTGTGACCAGCTCAAAGTGCAAAAACTGCCGTACCTCCTTTGCCACCTCACCAGCCATTTTAATCAATCAATCAAATTTATACATCAGACGATGTCACAAAATGCTATACAGAAACCCAGCCTAATACCCCAAACAGCAAGCAATGGTGACACAAATCTTGGTTCCTGGGGCAAAAACCTTGTGCTATTCTGGGGCTCGGTACAGGACATTACTAGGCTGCTTCTTACCATTTTATGGCCGTTGCTATCGTAATCCATGTGGGATCTAATGACATTAGGATGGCTAGCTCAGCTCTTCTGAAACTGAATTTATAGAACTGATTGGCACTCTGAAAGACTCCAATACATGTCCAAGATTCAGTAGGTTGCTGGCAGTACACGACTGGCTACTTTAGCTCTGTTGGAGTTACTTTTGTGGATAACTTTGACACCTTTTGGAATCAGAAGATGTTCTACAGAGAGGAGGGGGTCCATCCAAATCATCTTGGTGCCTGGATCCTGTCCTTGCATTTCAAGGCTGCGCTGAGACAATGACTTATCAACACCCCAAGTCCCGCTCTCGTAATCCCAACCATAAGTTATCAGCATTATCATCATACAGCAGGCCCGCAACAAGTACCATCACTGACTCTTGTTTTAACCCACGTCCTCGCTCGAGGCATCGGCCTAATGGTACAGGTCGACAATCTATGCCAATTCAAGGTAGCCCTATGGTATTTTCAAATTAGGGGTTACCAACTGAGCATAGTTCAATGCATAGGCCTACTGGTTCAGTTCTAGGCAATATCGTATCTATTCCAATTCAAGTCAACTCCATGGTATTTTTTAGTAGGGGGATACCTGTTGAACATGGAATGTGTGTATAAGAAACTCTGTTTGATCTGAAATCCCACAGCTGGACTGATTCATGTAAATGCAAGAAGTTTGATTTCAAACTTTATTTTATTGTAACTCTGGCTTCTCAAACCAACGCGGACTTTCTGGTTATAACTGAATCTTGGCTAAAGAAGTCTATGCCGGACTCTGATGTGTATCTGACTGGTTATAATGTTTTTAGATCTCATAGAGTTGGTAGAGGAGGGGGTGTCACCATATAGATAAAAAGCTATTTAAATGTTTCTATATCCACCTAAATGTGAAACTTTATCGCCCTCCCTCGGCCTCCATATGTGCTCTCACCAAATTGTCTAACCTACTGTCGAACTATGATCAATCTGAATTACTGATAGTGGGTAATCTTAATTGAGATTGGTTGATGCCAATATCTGGGATATTTGTACTGAGCTAAATCTAACTCAGCTGATAACTAAACCAACTATCCTCAACTTTAAACACCCCGAAAAATCTACTCTATTACATATGATTCTAACTGATGCCTCTTAAAGTTTTTCAGCCAATAGGTTATTTGTGACCAACCAGCTCGATTCCTAAGTCTTATGTAGCAAAATTTGAAATTGTGTTTTTTATATTGAATAAAAGTAGAGACTCAGAGCTAGAGAATGTTATATCATACACTACAGTTGATGAACAATGGGAAAGTAATTCTGCTTTGAAAGTTGATCAATTTGTAATCTCACTTTTGAGAAAATTGCCCTTGAATGTTTTGGTAAACCTACTGGGGAGCTCTTCTTTGTCTACACCAATTCAGCATCATTCACACCCTCTTAAGCCTTAGCCCCACCCATCTCTTTAAGGATTCACATGTGAGGCCATGTACTAAACAAACAAAGATTTCAAGACTAAAGACTGGTTTATCCTGTTGAGGATAGAGGGCGCTATTTTCACTTTGGGGAAAAATCGTGCCCAATTTAAACGGCCTCGTACTCTATTCTTGCTTGTACAATATGCATATTATTATTACTATTGGATAGAAAACACTCTCAAGTTTCTAAAACCGTTTGAATTATATCTGTGAGTAAAACAGAACTCATTTTGCAGCAAACTTCCTGTCAGAAAGTGAAAAATCTGAAATCGAGGCTCTGTTCCAGGGCCTCCCTATCAATTTGCTTGAAATTATGACTATACATGCACTTCATACGCCTTCCACTAGATGTCAATAGGCTGTGAGAGGTGAAATGGGGTTTCTAGGTATTTCTATGGTCAAAAGAGAGAGCTTGGAATGACATGACCCCGAATTCCTTTATTCAGGAAGACGCATAAAGGTCATCAGTATTGGCTTCTGAAAAGCATTCGCTACAGACGTCTAATATCTCCGGCTTTGATTTTATTTGATAAATGTGATAATATCATCGTAAAGTATGTTTTTTCAATATAGTTTTATCCGATTATTGAATTTTTTTCGGGAGTTTAGGCGTGTTGCGTTCTCTGCGTTTGGTGACGATGGACAGCTTAGCGCCACTTGGCTAGTTTTGCTTGCAAATTCGAGAGGGAAAAAGGCCATTCTAAAACCAAACAACGATTGTTCTGGACGAAGGACCCCTTGTACAACATTCTGATGGAAGATCATCAAAAGTAGGACCCATTTATGATGTTATTTCATATATCTGTCGAACATGTTTACTATTAGTTTGCGCCCAGATTTTGGGCGCTCTCTCCATATAACGTAAGCTGCATGTCGTAATGAAGTTATTTTTAGAATTCTAACACGGCGATTGCATTAAGAACTAGTGTATCTATCATTTCCTATACAACATGTATTTTTTAGTAAAGTTTATGAATAGTTATTTGGTCAGAATAGGTGAGTGTCAGAAATATATTCGGACATTCTGGGAAAAATATGCTAAGTTTTCACAATGTATAACCACGGATTTCAGCTCTAAATATGCACATTTTCGAACAAACCATATATGTATTGTGTAATATGATGTTATAGGACTGTCATCTGATGAAGTTTATGAAGGTTAGTGAAAAAATTAATATCTTTTGCTGGTTTATTCGCCATCGCTAACGTTGCGTTGAATGAATGGGGTTGTGTGGTAGGCTATTGTAGTAAGCTAATATAATGCTATATTGTGTTTTCGCTGTAAAACACTTAAAAAATCGGAAATATTGGCTGGATTCCCAAGATGTTTGTCTTTCATGTGCTGTACACCATGTATTTTTCAGAAATGTTTTATGATGAGTATTTAGGTATTTCACGTTGGTGTCTATAATTACTCTGGCTGATTCGGTGCTATTTCTGATGGTAGCTGTGATGGTAGCTGCAATGTAAAACTGATTTATACCTCAAATATGCAAATTTTTCGAACAAAACATAGATTTTATTGTATAACATGTTATAAGACTGTCATCTGATGAAGTTGTTTCTTGGTTAGTTTGGTTGGTTCTTGGTTAGTTTGGTTGGTTATGTGCAAGCTATCTGTGCTGTGAAAAATGTCTGTGCTTTTTTGTATTTGGTGGTGAGCTAACATAAATATACGTGGTGTGTTCGCTGTAAAACATTTTAAAAATCGGACATGTTGACTGGATTCACAAGATGTTTATCTTTCATTTGCTGTATTGGACTTGTTAATGTGTAAAAGTTAAATATTTCAAAAAAATATTTTTTGAATTTTGCGCTCTGCCTTTTCAGTGGAATGTGGGAGGAGTGGCGCTAGAGGAACCCCTGTCCTAGACAGGTTAAACTATGGGTGCGTTCGTGAATTCAATTTGGAGTGCCTGAGTGCGCTCTTGGCGTTCGTAAGCTCACAGTGTTGTCAGATTGTTCGTTTGTAAATTCATAGCTTTTCGCTCTCGGAGAATTCAGAATGCACAGTGGATGCTCTGGCTGTGGAGGAGGGTTGATCCGAGCGTTCTGACCTTACAACAGCAGTCAAGTTGGTATGGCAACTGCTTGGCATCTGACCGTAAGGCGCTACAGAGGGTAGTGCGAATGGCCCAGTACATCACTGGGGCCAAGCTTCCTGCCATCCAGGACCTATATAATAGGCGGTGTCAGAGGAAAGCCCAGAAAATTGTCAGAGACTCTAGTCACCCAAGCTATAGACTGTTTTCTCTGCTACCGCACGGCAAGCGGTACCGGAGCGCCAAGTCTTGGACCAAAAGGCTCCTCAACAGCTTTTACCCCCAATAGCCTTCTGTGTGTTCTCTTTTCGACTCCCTCTGCATAATTTTCTCCATCTCCTTAGCTATCATACTCAAATTCCACTGATTTCAAAACTCGGTTTTCCAGAAAGTGGAGAACAACACTTTTGCAGTTCTACACTACTCGATATCTTTCAAAAAAGAAGCAATAGAAAGGATTACCTACACATACTGACCAGCTCATGTTATAGACAGAAGCAGGCTACATAGCAGTCCAATCCAAACTCATCTCTGGCAAGTCCAGCCCATCCATTATTTGAGCCAATCATGGCTAGCAGGAAGGTTCCTGACTTTTTCCAAGGCTCAACCAACTAGGCTCGTAATTTAACAATTTTATTTGCATTTACAGATGGCATACAAGTTTGTAATTAACGAGTCAGACGCAAGGGATTTACTCTAGACACCTGACAAGGCCCTCATCCCGATCATTCGCAGGACAAAGAGATGGAGATATTGGGGACGAAGGTCGGGGTGCCTCGTAAGGATCCGGCAGCGAGTGGGTAATGTGCCTTTACCATCGGTCCTATTAGCCAACGTACAATGATTGGATAATAAAATAGACAATCTACGAGTACGTATATCCTACCAACGGGACATCAAACACTGTAATATCTTATGCTTCACCGAGTTGTGGCTGAAGGACGACATGAATAACATACAGCTGGCAGGTTACATTTACATTTAAGTCATTTAGCAGACGCTCTTATCCAGAGCGACTTACAAATTGGTGCATTCACCTTATGATATCCAGTGGAACAGCCACTTTACAATAGTGCATCTAAATCTTTTAAGGGGGGGGGGGGGGGTTAGAAGGATTACTTTATCCTATCCTAGGTATTCCTTAAAGAGGTGGGGTTTCAGGTGTCTCCGGAAGGTGGTGATTGACTCCGCTGTCCTGGCGTCGTGAGGGAGTTTGTTCCACCATTGGGGTGCCAGAGCAGTGAACAGTTTTGACTGGGCTGAGCGGGAACTGTACTTCCTCAGAGGTAGGGAGGCGAGCAGGCCAGAGGTGGATGAACGCAGTGCCCTTGTTTGGGTGTAGGGCCCGATCAGAGCCTGAAGGTACGGAGGTGCCGTTCCCCTCACAGCTCCGTAAGCAAGCACCATGGTCTTGTAGCGGATGCGAGCTTCGACTGGAAGCCAGTGGAGAGAGCGGAGGAGCGGGGTGACGTGAGAGAACTTGGGAAGGTTGAACACCAGACGGGCTGCGGCGTTCTGGATGAGTTGTAGGGGTTTAATGGCACAGGCAGGGAGCCCAGCCAACAGCGAGTTGCAGTAATCCAGACGGGAGATGACAAGTGCCTGGATTAGGACCTGCGCCGCTTCCTGTGTGAGGCAGGGTCGTACTCTGCGGATGTTGTAGAGCATGAACCTACAGGAACGGGCCACCGCCTTGATGTTAGTTGAGAACGACAGGGTGTTGTCCAGGATCACGCCAAGGTTCTTAGCGCTCTGGGAGGAGGACACAATGGAGTTGTCAACCGTGATGGCGAGATCATGGAACGGGCAGTCCTTCCCCGGGAGGAAGAGCAACTCCGTCTTGCCGAGGTTCAGCTTGAGGTGGTGATCCGTCATCCACACTGATATGTCTGCCAGACATGCAGAGATGCGATTCGCCAAATGGTTATCAGAAGGGGGAAAGGAGAAGATTAATTGTGTGTCGTCTGCATAGCAATGATAGGAGATAGGAGGTTATACACTGTATCGGCAGGATAGTAGCCTCTGGTAAGACAAGGGGTGGCGGTCTATGTATATTTGTAAACAAAAGCTGGTGCACGATATCTAAGGAAGTCTTGAGGTTCTGCTTGCCTGAGGTAGAGTATCCCATGATAAGCTGTAGATCTCACTATTTACCAAGAGAGTTATCATCTATATTCTTCGTAGCTGTCTATTTACCACCATAAACCGATGCTGGCACTAAAACTGCACTCAAGTGAGCTGTATACAGCCATAAGCAAACAGGAAAACGCTCATCCAGAGGCGGCGCTCCTAGTGGCCGGGAACTTTAATGCAGGGGTACTTAAATCCGTTTTACCTAATTTCTACCAGCATGTAAATATGCAACTAAAGGAGAAAAAAAATAACTCTAGACTACCTTTACGCTACACACAGAGACACGTACAAAGCTCACCCTCTCCCTACATTTGGCAAATCAGACCATAGTTCTATCCTCCTGATTCCTGCTTACTAGACTGACTAGACTTAATAGACTGTTCTCTCTGCTACCGCATGGCAAGCAGTACTGCAGCACCAAGTCTAGGTGCAAAAGGCTTCTTAACAGCTTCTACCCCCAAGCCATAAGACTCCTGAACACCTAATCAAATGGCTACCCAGACTATTTGCATTGCCCCCTCCCCCTTATTTTATGCTGCTGCTACTCTCTGTTTGTTATCTATGCATAGTCACTTTAACTCTACCTACATGTACATATTACCTCAATTACCTCGACTAACCGATGTCCCAGCACATTGATTGACTCTGTACCGGTACCTACCCCATATATAGCCTCAGTACTGTTATTTTACTGCTGCTCTTTAATTATTTGTTACTTTTATTTCTTATTTTTTACGTATTTTTCTTACAACTGCATTGTTGGTTAAGAGCTTGTAAGTAAGCATTTCACTAAGTTCTACACCTGTTGTAGTCGGCGCATGTGACAAATAAAGTGTGGAATTCAAGTTTTTTTCTGTCAATAATGTTTGGCTTGTGATGTGATTGGTCTGAAGCCAAATCCAAACGGGCTTCTCTTGACCCTTTTTTTTTTTTTTTTTTTAGGTGCACCAGGACTATTCACAGCTGAGCTCACTCAGTTTAGTGCATTGCTGATTGGCTATTATTTTATATATTTTTTTTTATCAAGGGACGCCAAATAGATATGCTACACATACTAAGACAGAAGGTCGCTATTTTGTTTGCTTGGATGCTTTCGTCGGTGAGAAACATTCATCCTCCTGTGAACTGAAGAAAATGTATGAAACACAGAGATACTAAAGATAAATAATTTTGTATGTTTTTTTCTTTATACATTTTTGGGGAAAGTCTGGCATCCCTTGGCATCCGCTGTTGATGAGAGGAATCATTTGAAGCCATTGCGGTCTGGTCAGTTCTTTCAGTTTTGCCCAAAGGATTTTGGGTGTGTGAGTCCGCTTCCCTTTCAAAAATGCCTGCCTTGGGGGAGGGACAGGCCACAGCACGAAGCATGTTCAGATCTCTCCCCCCCCCAAATACACTGGAAGTTGTCATGGGGTGAAGGCCTATTGTTTGGTGCGCAAAGCCCTCTTCATGGCCAATTATGTGTGAAACACATCTCACTGACCTAGAAATCCCTAGGACATGATTAAAACAAACCCAGGTGTCATAACATAAAATTGCTTTGATATCATGTGAAGATTAGACTACAAAAGGAGCATGAAAAAAAGGAAATTGTGGGAAAGTGTTTATGATTATAGGCCAAGGTCATTACAATGTAATTTGTGGTGAATTTTTCTCCACCAAAAAATGCAATTATTTAAGGTGCGTGTTCGGGCATGCGCGCATCCATGCCATCAGTGCGAGTCTGACGATGATGCACGCGCACAGGAGAGTAGCCTCGGTTCCTCCCTCCTCTCGAATGTAGTATGGATTTTAGAAGGGTTGTCGAAAGGATAAACAATAACATGACTTACTTAGCCTATTAAACGCCGCATGTTTAGTCTATCACGTTGTGAATTCATTACATTTTTTTTGTATTAAAATCCGTGCTCTTTTTAAGATCAAAATGCCGGAGTTTATCTCTGTCGACGGGTTTATCGCCGAGACCTTGGAGGACTATAGCTCTCCTACAACCTCGTCCTTCACCACCAAAATGTCAAGTTGTAGAAACGCAGTAGACAACATCGAGGAGGTAAGTTAATCGTTTCTGTACATTATGGCTGTCATAACCTGTAATCATTTGAGAAACACTCTTTTCACGTCACTTCGATACAGAAACGAATGGGAGTTTTTGGGAGGCTTGTCAAGGTAACGTAACGTGCCCAGCACAAAGGTGTGCTATACAATTCAGGCATCAACCAACTGACGTTATCGCTCAATCTATGGACTGGGGTAGTAGACAAAGCGCCTGACGGCTTTCTTTGTGTCGGCCGCATCTTTTTTCTCGTTTGTTCATGGATTGATTTAATTCCACAATACATAAGCATGGTCTTTGTCACGAAAAGGCTCAATGTTGCATTAGATTTCACCAATATGCGTAAAAGCATCTACATTGAGGTGATGTCCTTTGTTTATCAGATTGTGTCGCTCGTGCTCATTGTATGGAACGCGAGGAAAATCATTCAAATGTATTCTATATCAATAACCATAATAATAACCACTGCTATTATTTGATGGTGTGCAGGCAAAACGTCCTATTTATGTTGCCTTTGAATCCATTGTCACTGGTTTTATTGTTGGACTGAGAACGTAATTTTACCACTATACTCAACAGTAAATCGACTGCTGTAGCACAGTCGATTCGTTAGGAAAGTGATGAAATTAACCATTTAGACAAATACGCCCATGGCATAGAAAAATGACAACACAACTTTGTCTACTCAATTTTTCTATCCTAGATATCAATTCAATAAAGTTATTTTTATAATAGTCATAATTTACACTGCAGTTTTTATGATTTTGATTCAAGCTACTTCTCATAATAGGAGGCTATCAAGGCCCATATAGCAATATATATATAATATATAATATAATATATATAATATATATATATATATATATATATATATAAAAATCGGTCTTTTCTTTTAAAGATTAATTCATTAATTAAAGATTTAAAACCATTATTTAGTGTAGGCCTACTGTATATCTATCCATGATCATAAATGCTGGACAGCTGTTTTTGACCAGCCGTATTTGACATCCCAGATACCTCAGAGGTAATGTTTGAATTTTTTTTGTACTTTTACCCCTTTTTCTCCCCAATTATATAATATCCAATTAGTAGTTAGTCGCTGCAACTACCGTACGGACTCGAGAGAGGCGAAAGTTGAGAGCCACGTGTCCTCCGAAACACGACCCTGCCAAGCCACACTGCTTCTTGACACACTGTTCACTTAACCCGGAAGACAGCCGACACCAATGTGTTGGTGGATGAAACGCCGTACAACTGGCGACAAAAGTCCGCTTGCACGCGTCAGTCAGCCAAACCCTCCCCTAACCTGGACGGCGCTGGTCCAATTGTGCAATGGGTGTCTGAGCTGTGTGCCAGTAGTTTAAACAAACCGCTTGGTGCATTCAGCTTGTCAACACTTCTTACAAAAATAAGTATTGATCAAGTCAATCTCTCTTCCACTTTGAGCCATCGGAGATTGACAAGCATATCATTGTTAGCTCTCCGTGTACGTTTAAGGGCCAGCCATGCTGCCCTGTTCTGAGCCAATTGCAATTTTCCCAAGTCCCTCTTTGTGGCACCTGACCACACGACTGAACAGTAGTCGAAGGTGCAAATAACCAGGGCCTGTAGGACCTGCCTTGTTGATAGTGTTGTTAAGAAGGTAAAGCAGAGCTTTATTATGGACAGACTTCTCCCCATGTTAGCAACTGTTGTATCAACATGTTTTAACCACGACAGTTTACAATCCAGGGTTAGTCCAATCAGTTTAACTTCTTTGGGATATGTGGGACGGTAGCGTCCCAGTTGGCCAAAAGCCAGAAAAAATGTAGCACGCCAAATTCAAATATATTGCTATAAAACTCAATCTGTCATGAAATCGCACATGAAAGACACCAAATTAAAGCTACACATGTTGTGAATCCAGCCGACATGTCTGATTTCAAAAAGGATTTACGGCGAAAGCACACCAAACGATTGTTAGCTCAGTACATAGCCACAGAAAAACACAGACATTTTCCCAGCAAAAGATAGTAGTCACAAAAAGCAGAAATAGAGTTAAAATTAATCACTAACCTTTGATGATCTTCATCAGATGACACTCATAGGACATCATGTTACACAATACATTTATGTTTTGTTCGATAATGTGCATATTTATATCCACAAATCTCGGTTTACATTGGCGCCATGTTCAGAAATGCCTCCAAAATATCCGGAGAAATTGCAGAGAGCCACGTCAAATAACAGAAATACTCATCATAAACTTTGATGAAAGATACATGTTTTACACAGAATTAAAGATACACTTGTTCTTAATGCAACCGCTGTGTCAGATTTAAAAAAAAAACTTTACGTAAAAAGCACACCATGCAATAATCTGAGACGGCGCTCAAAAATAACAACATTTCTCTGCCATGTTGGAGTCAACAGAAATACGAAATTACATCATAAATATTCCCTTACCTTTGATCATCTTCATCAGAATGCACTCCCAGGAATCCTAGTTCCACAATAAATCGTTGTTTTGTTCGATAATGTCCATTACTTATGTCTAAGTAGCTACTTTTGCTAGCATGTTTAGTGCACATGTCCAAACGCTCGCGCAGATGCAGGAGAACTCGGACGAAAACTTCAAATAGTTCTATAACAGGTCGAATAAACTGGTCAAACTAAGTAGAGAATTAATCTTCAGGATGTTGTTATCATAACTATCCAATAACGTTTCAACCGGAGAATTCCTTTGTGTCTATAGAAGTTATGGAAAGCAAGACGATATTGTTTGGAACGCGCGTGACCAGGAACTGGCATTCTGCCAGACCAATGATTGAAACACCTCCCATCCGGCCCCACATCACACTAGAGGCTTCATTCCACGATCTACAGACTGTTAACATCTAGTGGAAGGTGTAGGAAGTGCAAACAGATCCATATCTTACAGGGAATTGAATAGGCGATGAGTTGAACATTGACCATTCTCAGAATTCTCACTTCCTGTTTGGATTTTTTCTAAGGTTTTTGCCTGCCATATGAGTTCTGTTTTACTTACAGACATCATTCAAACAGTTTTAGAAACTTCAGAGTGTTTTCTATCCAATAATAATATGCATATATTAGCATCTGGGACAGAGTAGGAGGCAGTTCACTATGGGAACACAATTCATCCAAAAGTGAAAATGCTATCATAAAGAAGTTAATCACCTCTACTTGCATAATTTCACATTATTCATTACAATATTTAGTTTAGGTTTAGGGTTTAGTGAATGCTTTTAGTTTTTAAAATATTTAGGACGAACTTATTCCTTGCCACCCATTCTGAAACTAACTGCAGCTCTTTAAAAAAAAAGACCCCTCACGATGAGACAAGGATATCCTTACCGGCCAAACCATCCCTAACCCGGACGACGCTAGGCCAATTGTTCTTCGCTCTGTCACCGGCTGCGACAGAGCCTGGGCGCGATCCCAGAGTCTCTGGTGGCACAGCTAGCGCTGTCAGCCTGTAACCAGTGCCTGCAACCTGGATCAGGCTTTCAGTCAACCTACCAGGGTAGTTCCAAACAGCACAGGAATTAAATCGTCAACATGTATTGATCACTTCTTTACTAATGCTGTAGACATTTGCTTTAAAGCAGTATCCAAATCCATAGGATGTAGTGATCATAATATAATAGCACTAAGCTTTTACCAGGTTCACTTTATATAAGTCCACATCTACTAGTTTTTGTAGTTCAGAATATGTATGTTTTATAAGAAAATGACTGTAAAAACGGTTAAATTCCCTTGGATTTATGAGGAATTCAGATATTGTATTGTTGAGAGGGATGAGGCAAAAGGTATGGCAATTAAGTCTGGCAGCCTAACTGCTTGGCAAACGTACTTCAAATTTAAGAAATCATGTGACTAAACTAAATAAAAATAAAAATGATCTACACTATGAAACAAAGATACGTTATATAAAGAAGCTTTGTGGCACCTTAAATTAAATTTTGGGGGAAAAAGCCTCCTTCATTCGTTGAATCAAATGGCTCGTTCATTACAAAGCCCACTGATATTGCAAACTACTTTGACTTTTTCATTGGCAAGATAAGCAAACTTAGGGATGACATGCCAGCAACAAACACTGACACTACACATCCAAGTATATCGTACCAAATTATGAAAGACAAGAATTGTACTTTTGAATTCTGTAAAATCAGTGTGGAAGAGGTGAAAAGAATTGGCTATCAACAATGACAAGCCCCCGGGGTCTGCCAATCTGGATGGAATATTACTGAGGATAAGAGCAGATGATATTGCTACTCCTATATGCCACATATTCAATTTAAGCCTCTTAGAGAGCGTGTGCCCTCAGGCCTGGAGGGAAGCTAAAGTCATTCCGCCACCCAAGAATAGTAGCCCTCTTTACTGGTTCAAATAGCCGACCAATCAGCCTGTTACCAACACTTAGACAATTTTTCCAGAAGTTGGGCAATGCTATTTCACAGTAAACAAATTGACAACAGAATTTCAGCATGCTTATAGGGAAGGACACTCGACAAGCACAACACTTACACAAATGACTGATTGGCTGAGAGAAATTGATGATAAAATGATTGTGGGAGTTGTTTTGTTAGACTTCAGTGCAGCTTTTGACATTATCAATCATAGTCTGCTGCTAGAAAAATGTATGTGTTAGGGTTTTACACCCCCTGCTATAATGTGGATAAAGAGTAACTTGTCTAACAGAACACAGATCTTTACCATTCTTTAATGGAAGCCTCTCAAATATAATCCAGTTAGAATCAAGTTAGAATCAGGAATTCCCCATGGTAGCTGTTTAGGCCCCTTGCTTTCAAAATTTCTACTAACGACATGAGTAAAGCCAGAGTGTTGTGTATGTATGCGGATGACTCAACACTACCCACGTCAGCTACTACAGTGACTAAAATGACAGCAACACTCAACAAAGAGCTGCAGTTTCAGAGTGGGTGACAAGGAATAAGTTAGCCCTAAATATTTCTAAAACTAAAAGCATTGTATTTGGAACAAAACACTCACTAAACCCTAAACCTCTACTAAATCTTGTAATAAATAATGTGGAAATTGAGCAAGTTGAGATGACTAAACTGCATGGCTTAACACTAGATTGTAAACTGTGGTCAAAATATATTGATGCAGTAGTAGCTAAGATGGGGAGAAGTCTGTCTATAATAAAGCGATGCGCTGCCGCCTTAATAACACTATCAACATGGCAGGTCCTACAGGCCCTAGTTTTGTAGCACCTTGACTACTGTTCAGTCGTGTAGTTAGGGGCCTCAAAAAAGGACTTAGGAAAATTGCAATTGGCTCAGAACAGGGAAGCACGGCTGACCCTTGGATGTCGACAGAGAGGTAATATTAATAATATGCATGTCAATCTCTCCTGGCTCGAAGTGGAGGAGAGATTGACTTCATCCCTACTTTTATTTATTAGAGAGATTGACATGTTGAATGCACCGAGCTGTCTGTCTAAACTACTGGCACACAGCTCAGACATCCATGCATACCCCACAAGACATGTCACAAGAGGTCTCTTCACAGTCCAACTACAGAGCAGACTATGGGAGTCACAAAGTATTACATAGAGCCATGACTACATGGAACTCTATTCCACATCGAGTATCTGACGCAAGCAGTAAAATTAGATTTAAAAATAACAGATAAAAAAATGACCTTATGGAACAGCAGGGACTGTGAAGCAGCACAAACATTGGCACAGACACATGCATACACACGATAACATACGCACTATACATACAAAGGGATTTAGTACTGTAGATATGTGGTAGTGGTGGTGTAGGGGCCTGAGGGCACACAGTGTGTTGTGAAATCTGTGAATGACAAATAAACTTTGATTTGATGTATTTTATTAAAAAAAATTAAAAAAAAGTTGTATAAACGATCTTAATTTTGATGGACACCAGGAAGAGTAGCTGGTGCCTTGGCTAATGGGGATCCATAATAAATTCAAATACACCCGATGAGCGTCCGAGCTGGTGTAGTACGATTTGATCTTAATCTTGTATTGACGTTTTGCGTGTTTTATGGTTCATCAGAGGGCATAGCGGGATTTCTTATAAGCTTCCGGGTTAGAGTCCCACACCTTGAAAGCAGCAGCTCTACCCTTTTAGCTCAGTGCGAATGTTGCCTGTAGTCCATGGCTTCTGGTTGGGGTATGTACGTACGGCCACTGTGGTCGATGACATCGTCGATGCACTTATTGAGGAAGCCAATGACTTATGTGGTGTACTCCTCAATACCATTGGAGGAATCCTGGAACATATTCCAGTTTGTGCTTGCATCTACTTCATCTGACCACTTTTTTTATTTATCTAGTCACTGGTGCTTCCTGCTTTAATTTTTGCTTGTAAGCAGTAGGGTTGGGCGATATGGCCAAAATATTATATCACGGTATTAAAAAATAAATGGACGGTATGACTGTTTTTGACGATATTTTTTAGTTTTTGAATAATAGAAGTTCTACATTTGCTTTATTAGTAATGAGTGATCCTAGGGTGGCAACACATACATTCTTAGTGATTTCAATGAGTATTTCTCCATTGTGATTTGTTTTATACTGTTCAATTCAACTAAAACCAAAACAAATTTCAGCACTTTTATCATTATATGATCATTATATGTTAATAGAAAATTACTCAAGTAAAAGTGAAAGTCACCCAGTAAAATACTACTTGAGTAAAAGTCAAAGTATTTGGTTTTAAATATACTTAAGTATCAAAAGTAAAAGTATAAATCATTTCAAATTCCTAAGCAAAGCCAGATGGCACCATTTACATTTCTTATTTTTTATTTACGGATAGCCAAGGGCACACACTCCGACATAATTTACAAACAAAGCATTTGTGTTTAGTGAGTCCTCAATATCAGAGGCAGTAGATGACCAGGGATGTTCTCTTGATAAGTGCGTGAATTTGACCTTTTTCCTGTCCTTCTAAGCATTCAAAATGTAGCGAGTACTTTTAGGTGTCAGGGGAAATGTATGGAGTAAAAAGTACAGTATTTTCTTTAGGAATGTAGTAACGTAAAAGTTGTCAAAAAAAAAGGTAAAGTACAGACACCAAAAAAACGACTTAAGTAGTACTCGGAAGTATTTTTACTTAAGTAGTACCACTGCTCAATTGAGAATTTCCACACTGCCACGTAGGGGTGCACGATATGGGCAAATAATCTAGGATTTATGTTTAACCAGATGTTGCAATTACGATTTGACTTGGGAATTAGAGCAAAACTGTTGGAATCATGGAAACAGAATGACTTCTAATTATATAGTTAGAATATAACAGTGGGCACTTTGAATACACAAATTAAAATGCCAGGGAGGTGTTATTGTGACCGGGTAGGAACTTAATTGTTGATACGTGTTTCCTAGGGGACGCTATAAGCTTTGGCTACATTGCATGTTTTCTCTTAGCTACTTCTTGTAGCTAACATATTCTTGCTTTGCATATTCCTCTTTAGAAGATTTAGAAGATACTGTTACACAAACAACATCCTGATTTAGGTTGTATTAGCTAGCTATGTTTGCTCTTACTCAGTACATTTATTAGCTAGTTAGCTAGCTATTAGCATTAGCGTCTCACAAGATTTAAGGCAACTTGCTAAGAAAAGACAAACTAGCTGTTTGCTGATGTAAGAAACACAAACGAATAGTGTCATTTATATTAAGAAGCTAAGTGAAAACAGCATTGTTGTCATCAACATTATTGCATGTGCTGCATTGACCATGCAGACTGAACGCAATTGTCTCGTGGTTGAGGAACATTGAATTCGCTTCTTGAGTGACAGGGCTAGGCTAGGTCTGTGTGGAAAGAGGTGTAACCGATGTGAAATGGCTAGCTAGTTAGCGGTGGTGCGCGCTAATAGCGTTTCAATCGGTGACGTCACTCGCTTTGAGACCTTTGGTTCCCCTTGCTCTGCAAGGGCCGCGGCTTTTGTGGAGCGATGGGTAACGATGCTTCGTGGGTGATGGTTGTTGTGTGCAGAGGGTCCCTGGTTTGCGCCCGGGTTGGGGCGAAGGGACGGACTAAAGTTATACTGTTACAGAGGCACAGGGAGAAAGAGCAGAGTGAGATGACTCCAAGTAGGGAAGTAAACTATAAAAATGAACATTACACATGGCGTGTCACATTTAACAAACCAAACATTCAAATATCGGTAGTGAAGGTAAAGTAAAAACCCAAACCGGTCCCTGCATCAAAACCGGTATAGCATAAAAAAAACAGTATACTGCCCATCCCCAGTAAACAGGAATTAGGAGGATAGAATTATGGTCAGATTTGTCAAATGGAGGGCGAGGAAGATCTCTGTATGTTTTTATTTTTTATTTTTTTTATTTTACCGTTATTTTACCAGGTAAGTTGACTGAGAACACGTTCTCATTTGCAGCAACGACCTGGGGAATAGTTACAGGGGAGAGGAGGGGGATGAATGAGCCAATTGTAAACTGGGGATTATTAGGTGAGCATGATGGTTTGAGGGCCAGATTGGGAATTTAGCCAGGACACCGGGGTTAACACCCCTACTCTTACGATAAGTGCCATGGGATCTTTAATGACCTCAGAGAGTCAGGACACCCGTTTAACGTCCCATCCGAAAGACGGCACCCTACACAGGGCAGTGTCCCCAATCACTGCCCTGGGGCATTGGGATATTTTTTAGACCAGAGGAAAGAGTGCCTCCTACTGGCCCTCCAACACCACTTCCAGCAGCATCTGGTCTCCCATCCAGGGACTGACCAGGACCAACCCTGCTTAGCTTCAGAAGCAAGCCAGCAGTGGTATGCAGGGTGGTATGCTGCTGTCTCTGTGTGCGGAGTAAAGGTGGTCCAGAGGTTTTTTCCCCTCTGGTTGCACATTTAACATGCTGATAGAAGTTTGGTAAAACAGATTTAAGTTTTTCCCTGCATTATAGTCCCCGGCTACTAGGAGCGCCACCTCTGGGTGAGCGTTGTCTTGTTTGCTTACGGCAGAATACAGCTCATCAAATGCTGTTTTAGTGCCAGCCTCAGACTGTGGTGGTATGTAAACAGCTATGAAAAATACAGATAAACTCTCTAGGTAGATAGTGTGGTCTACAGCTTATCATGAGATACTCTACCTCAGGCGAGCAATTGCTTGAGACATAGTCCGCCGCCCCTTGTCAGACGCCGCTGTTCTATCCTGCCGGTACAGAGTATAACCAGCCAGCTGTATGTTGATAGAGTCGTTGTTCAGCCACTCTAAGGTAACCTGCTTAATTGACGTCTTTAGCCATGAAGTACTTCGAAAGGCTGGTCATGGCTCACATCAACACCATTTTCCCAGAAACTCTAGACCCACTCCAATTTGCATACCACCCCAACAGATCCACAGATGATGCAATTTCTAATGCACTCAACACAAAGGAACACCTATGTGAGAATGCTGTTCATTGACTACAGCTCAGCGTTCAACACCATAGTGCCTTCAAAGCTCATCAATAAGCTAAGGACCCTGGGACTAAACACCTCCCTCTGCAACTAGAACCTGGACTTCCTGACGGGCCGCCCCCAGGTGGTAAGGGGAGGTAACACATTGGCCCCTCAGGGGTGCGTGCTCAGTCCCCTCCTGTACTCCCTGTTCACTCATGACTGCACGGCCAGGCAGGACTCCAACACCATCATTAAGTTAGACGATGACACAGCAGTGGTAGGCCTGATCACCGACATTGACGAGACAGCCTATAGGGAGGAGGTCAGAGACCTGGCCGTGTGGTGCCAGGACAACAACCTCTCTCTCAACGTGATCAAGACAAAGGAGATGATTGTGGACTACAGGAAAAGGAGGACCGAGCATGCCCCCATTCTCATCGACGGGGCTGCAGTGGAGCAGGTTGAGTGCTTCAAGTTCCTTGGTTTCCACATCACCAACAAACTATCATGGTCCAAGCACACCAAGACAAATTCCTATTTGAAAAGGGCACAACAAAACCTATTCCCCTTCAGGAGACTGAAAAGGTTTGGCATGGGTTCTCACATCCTCAAAAGGTTCTACAGCTGCAATATAGAGAGCATCCTGACTGGTTGCATCACTGCCTGGTATGGCAACTGCTCGGCCTCTGACCGCAAGGCACTACAGAGGGTAGTGTGAACGGCCCGGTACATCACTGGGGTCAAGCATCCTGCCATCCAGGACCTCTACACCAGGCGGTGTCAGAGGAAGGCCCTAAAAATAGTCAGACTCCAGCCACCCTAGTCATAGACTGTTCCTTCTGCTACTGCACGGCAAGTTTTACCGGAGCGCCACAACGTGAGTTTCTACTGTAAGTGTTATAACTGCTGCCACAACGTGATGTATCAGACTCAAAAATATGTCTGTGGGTGAATTGTTTTACCTTAAACAATAACATACTACACACACCATACTATGTCACATTCTTAGTGTACGTTTTTGTTTGGGTCAGTCTTATACAGTCTAATATGTGTTTGGTTTTCTGAATTAGGCTTTGACATGTTGAATTGCCTCTTTATTGGTTGTATTTTTCTGTGTAGAGCAGAAAAGCAACGGTAGAAGCATGTTTCATTGACCATAGCCTTTTATTCAGAAGCCTCTTCACAAGTCACCACTTTTTTATGGATGCGATCAATCATCAAGCCATGCACATCAAAGAACAAAGTTTTAAGATTAGCTGTGCTGGTTTATTGTTGGGCTTATATATGGTGAAATGCATGGTTAAAAGGGGAAAAGAGCAGTGAATTCTTGTAGGGCTGGGCGATATATCTTATTTTAAAGGGATAGTGCGAGATTTTGGCATGTAAGGCCGTTTTTGGCTTTGTCTCTGCATGCTTTGAAGGAAGTTGAAATTAGTTTCATGAGCATGCTAGCTGTTCAGGTAGACTTCCAGTCATTGCGCTAATCGTAGTTAGCAATGGCTCGTGAAAGTACCTTCAACTTCCTTCAAAGCATGCAGAGACATAAAGATAGTCAGATGAGCTCATGGATACCATAGGTAAGCAGAAAAGGGGCTTAATTACCAAAATCGTGCACTATACTTTTTGGGGTGGTTTCCCGCACACAGAATAAAGCCAAGTCCTGGACTAATAAGAAAGCTCAACGGATAATATCCATTTTAAAGTGTTTTTTAGTCTAAAACTGATCTTAATATGTATCCGGGAAACCGCCCCTCAAGGTGTACCAGTATGGATACACATACCGTTATGAATTTTTACAATACTATTTATAATTATATTTTGATACAGTTACTAAATAAATAAAAATTCGACACATTGGACTACTTCACTGTCAATTTTAGCCTAGTTTGGTTGAGAACCAATCAGAATAGAGAAAGCCCATTAAATCCACTAAGAATTAATTTGTTGCCATGCTAGGGTCATGTACTACTCATAAAACATATATTTAGAACTGTTTTCAGAAACATAAAATACAATTCTGGCCAAGCCCTAAATGATTGTTTTGTATATGTTTTACAGGCGTTGGACTGTGACAGAACAGTCTTGCAGAAAATGAAGAAAGCTGCGAAAGCCAAGTATGCTTCAGGTCAAGGTAAAACACAATCATATTGAATAAATCATCATTTTGTTTGGTACATTTAATAGAACTGGGGAACAGTGCAAAACAAGTGCCAATTGTGCCTATTATTCTATGTGATTTGCAGCACACATAATAGCACCTTTTATCCAAGATCTATAGCACAAATGGTAGCCGTTACCTAGAGTACCGTGTAGGAATCATGTGGGCCTGTTAACACTGATCTAGTGAAACCTGTCATCTGCTGTTATGTATGTGTGCTAAACGTATCGTCCCTTTCTCCCTTATAGATCATATCTCCCATCTGGAGCTGTACATCAGTTCCATGGAGAAACTGGTTGTGAATTTCCGCTCCAATGGAGAGAAGGAAGTGGCCTCTGCCTTCACGAAGTTTGCTGAATTTTCCAAAGAGCTGTTGACGCCAATAAAGAACTTGGTGAGAGAGAAGATTGCTTTCGAGAGTATAAACAAACAAAAAAACGATTAGAAAAGGTCAGACATCTCATTAGGCGAGAAGAGAACTCACTTGGCAGATAATGTGCGTTGCTTTTTGTTTCAGTCCTCTTTCAGCTCTCTGTGATAGTATCTGTGATACTTTGTCTCATTCAAAGTTCTGACGTAAACCTCTCAAACTTGAAAAATCAGTTAGAATGTGTTTCTGTTGTGTCTACTTCAAAGCTCCTCAGTGACAGTGTGACATTGTGCGTATTGTAACCCACCACAACTGGACGTGAACTGAGTGTGTCTTCCCATCAGTTAAAGAGCATGCTGCACAACATCAACTTCTTCCTGGACTCTCTAGTAAAAGGAGACCTGAAAGAGGTCAAAGGGGTAAGTCTAAAATGTCAAATAGCTGATCTTGCCTACCTCAATATCATTGTCGTATTGCTTATTTGTGATGACCACTTTAAAATAATGCAACATTTCTGTTCTCTTCTCCGTCAGGATTTGAAAAAGCCGTTTGACAAAGCATGGCGGGACTACGAAAATAAATTGTGAGTGTACATCTGCCCAATAGCTAAATGGTCCTGGTGAGGGACCAATGATTTTACCTGGCTTTTACATTTTCACACCAGTGCCAAATGATGCATTTGCTCCATATCAAAACAATGCATTGCATTCATACTTCCTACAGTCAACTGAAATATTGCTGTTTTTTTTTCTTCTTCTGTATAGCTGTTTTAATTAAGTAGACACAACAGGCTGGTTTATTGCCAGGCCAATGGGCTGGAGGATATTGTTTTGATTTGTGGTGCAAGAGTTATTGTTCATGTCACAAATTTGGTCCAAGAGACAAGAGGCAAGACAGGAATGTCAGTGTTCAGCCATGGCCAGCAAAGAGCCCGGATCTCAATCCCATTGAAGCACGTCTGGGACCTGTTGGATCGGAGGTTGAGGGCTAGGGCCATTCCCCCCCAGAAATGTCTGGGAACTTGCAGGTGCCTTGGTGGAAGAGTGGGGTAACATCTCACAGCAAGAACTGGCACATCTGGTGCAGTCAATGAGGAGGAGATGCACTGCAGTACTTAATGCAGCTGTTGGCCACACCAGATCCTGACTGTTACTTTTGACCCCCCCTTTGTTCAGGGACACATTATTCTATTTCTGTTAATCACATGTCTGTGGAACTTGTTCAGTTTGTCTCAGTTGTTGAATCTTGTTATGTTCATACAAATATTTACACATGTTAAGTTTGCTGAAAATAAACGCAGTTGACAGTGAGAGGACGTTTCTTTTTAAGCTGAGTTTAGAATAGCAATTTTGTCCAATTCTCTCAACTTTATGAATCAACCAACCGTAATGAGCGGTACCAGTGTGTTTATCTCTTTGACTGACCTGAGAGGAACTACTATTATATTGTATCACTCAGCACCAAGATCGAAAAGGAGAAGCGGGAGCTGGCCAAGCAGTATGGCATGGTGCGCACAGAGGTGAGCGGGGGAGAGATCGCAGAGGAGCTGGAGAAGGAGCGCAGGATGTTCCAGCTACAGATGTGTGAGGTGAGCGGGATCTACTGTATAGAGGGGTTCTTATTCAAATTATATGGGGGAGTCTCAAAGTTTTGACATCTGATTAACAGTTCTGGCTTTGAGCTTTGGCCAACATTTGTGCCTTCTGAGAATGGGGTGTTACCTCAGGGTTTGACCTCTTATCCCGTAATGACGTAGAGTTTCAGATATGAAACCTTTCTGAATAGCTCCAGGGTCTTCCATTGGAATCTGTAGTTTCTCTTTCTTAACGATTGCTCGACGGACACATTGGCTAATTCAATGGATGAGTAACTCAACCAAAAGAAACGTTTGCTTCTCCTCTGTGTTTCTTGTAGTACCTCATCAAAGTGAACGAAATCAAGACTAAGAAAGGTGTCGACCTGCTTCAGAATCTCATCAAGCACTATCACTCCCAGTGCAAGTAAGGCAATGTGGTCTCTGTCTAACTAAAAGTCAGGGGGAGAAAAAGGGGGAGAAATTAACTTCTCAGCTAAACGTGAGTGTGTCTCTCTGTTGCTCTGAGGTTTATTGAGCAAAAGGAGAACCTTAGGTGGTAAAAATAATGGGGAGAGTGGAGTGATTGTATACTGTACTGTAAGTACATTGAAAAAAAGCTATTGCCTAATGATCTTACTTCTGCTTTCCTGAAAAAGCCAGTAACATTTTCAATCATATGACTTTATATCTTATTGAAATATGTAAATAATGTCCGTCCCACATACTGTATTACTGTGCTAGCTCAAAGTGTTTTATAAAATACATAACACTTATGGTTTATCTAGATTATGATATAATAAAACCTGTTGGGGAAATTCAGGCTTGGACTCCAGAGGGTTGATACACGTATTGATGCATTATATTGAGTAAAGGGTGATTTATTAAAAAATGCTTTTGAACAAGATAAGTGGTTGCGAAATGAGTTGACATAATGGTTGCGGTTTTAGATTTGCCCGAGGGTCATGCAGTAGCAGTATGATGGCATGATCATATACAGATAACCAGATGAGAACCAGCCTATTGTAGAACTCATTTTTCAGTAGAGCTTCAATTGCGTGTGCCAAACACATCAGTTAGATGTTAAACACAATATCCTCTGTGACTGACTCTCCCTCCCCTCTATGGCCGCCATGCGCCATCATATGTGACCAGAATCGGGAAACATGCTAGCCCATCCTGCAACACATCCAAACACTCATTCACTCATTCTCACATACACTCACACATACTCTCACATACACACACAATGTGGCAATAAACTGATATTTCCTTTTGTCAGTTTCTTTCAGGAGTGCCTGGTGGCCACAGAGAAGCTCAAGCAGTATATTGACGAGCTCACAGGAGCGCTGGGCACTGTGAGTGGCATTCCACAATGAATGTGTGTCTAATTCATTTTATTTAACCTTTATTTAAGCAGGGAGTATATTGAGACCACGGTCTCTTTCACAGATGAGCCCTGCACATTCTGGTGTTCGATCAAATGGCAACTTGCAACGGTGATGTTCACTACAAACACCACCTACTGCAGTCTCAGAATGAGCAGTTTGCAATCAACTGCGGTTTTGCTTTTCTGTTGCAACCATCCCCCACACATCTGATTGATTTTGGTTTTGCTACAAACCCGCCTTGAACAGATGTAAGGATTCTCTCCAGAAACCATATAAAAGATATAATCTGAACTAATTTTTTTACTCCTGTCATCAGTAGTCAGTGACTGTCCTCTCTCCCAGCTGTTGGGTTCCATTAAGATTCTATTGAGATAAACAGCCCACGCTGTTAGCCCTTTACTCACATTTAGAGTAGATAGAGATAATCAGCTCAGTTAGCCTCGAAACCACTACAGCTCTATTCAGAGAGCCATTCACGCTGCGCTATGGGCAGAAAACTTGCACATGTGACTGAAGCAGGGCATCTGCATTCTGAACACTCCCCACCCTACAGCTCACACAGACAGTACAGCCCTTTGATCAACAACCAACTGGATCAAATCCATCAGAGTAGACACTGCACAATGGTTGTTCGTGTAGATCATAGTGAGCCAGTAAACGACCAAACGTGCTCTGTTTGACTACTCTATGCTGCACGGTGAAGGGCTATGAGGACTTTTGCTGTCGGAACACCTGTAATGCCTCTGGCAGATTTCCTTGGGCTAAATTACAAATGTTTTACCCCTAGTCTCTAGCTCCTACCCCCTAAACACTGCTGTAGAACTGAAATGTTTGGATGGGTTTAAGCAATACATTTTCACAACCATTGGGTATTAAAGGAAGATTTTTATACTCAACGAGATTGTTTTAAAGCAGCCATTCACGCAATCAATTTGTGCGACCTGGAATGTGTTTGGAGGGAAAGGATGTGAGGGGTGGTGTGTGTGGTCTAGAGTGTGTGTGTGTGTGTGTGTTTGGAGGTGATGATGAGGGTATTATTGAATGTGCTCTGTCTCTGTCCAGATCAAACACAGACAGGACGAGGAGAAGAGACAACTCTGCTCTCTGAGAGACCAGCTCCGGCCCTCACTGCAGCCTGAGCTCAAAGAGGTGAGGGCACACACACACACCATACATATAGGTTTGATTGAAATTCTAAATGTGCCTGTCTATGTAAAAAAATGTGACATTTGAGGTTGTTTAAGAGTAATATATATATTTTTAAATGCTTCTTGAGTAAAGCATTTATCTTCCATGCTCATATGGGGTGAGTAGAATCTCACTAAATGTGGATGTTGTAATTCATT